>NC_086164.1:11645971-11698471 GCF_035149785.1 Candoia aspera
AGGCTGTCTCTGACACCCTTCTACCATTGGTCAAAGCTGGAGATTTTGCTAAGAAATTAGGGGTTGATCTGCGAAGAAAGGTCACCCCTGAATAGTTAATTTTGCCATCTACTGGTTATGCAGGGAACACACAGGTAGGATCTGCTTGCAGAGCTGTAAAATCCAAACTTGCTTGAAAGACTTTATGCTCACGCCCGTAGTGCTCCCTGTGTAGAAAAGCCAATGTTGAGACATGTGCAGAACGGCTGTACCTCTTCTCTCTGAACAGGCTATCCAGGTCCTGTGATCCTTCACTCAGGACTGGCTTGCATGCATGGTGAAGAATGGAAGATTTGTTTCATGCCTAAACAATGTGAACAGACAATAGCAGAAGGAAGAGACAAAGAGGACCTGGGTCGGGGGAGTCAATCTGCCCAGCTTTCACTGGACGGTTGCAGCAGCCAAGTTTCCAGATGAATAGTGGGAGAATTGAAAAAGAGATGTGATTCTGCGACCTTAAAAAAAGCAGACAACGTGTGCTGTCGGCATGGCCCTCCTGCCTCCACAAAATCCTCTCTCTGGATTTACTTGCCTGGGGTTCTTTAGAATTTTCCTAAAATTGAATTGATTTCGTTTTCCAATTGAAGCTTTGGGGAGTGCGAGGAGAGGGAACGAGGCCATGCCTTCCAGTCACCTGCCATCTTCAGTCCCCAGAATATCCCTGGGTCCCAGCTGGTACATCCAGAGACTTTCTGAGGATCTCACATGGGCAAGTGAAGTCTAGAAGAAGGGAAAGTTCAGAGGGGTGAGCATATGGAGGGGGTGGTCTGCATATGTGCTAATGGAGATTGTCCTTTGGGGATAAGGCCACTCCACTGTCTTGTAATCAGATTCTCAAGCAAATTTCCTACATTTTTGGCACAAACCATTTGGCATTCAATGAAAAGTGTTTCTCTTGAGGGAGAAGAACCTGGATATAAAGGTTTAGATGTTTGTTTTGAACTCAGCTGGCAGAATCTAGAGGGCTTGGGCTGATCTCCAAAAAACTATGCAAGATCAGAGCACTTAGATGGGGGACCACAAGGATATTCCAGGTTTGAAGGCCAGACTGGGACATGACTGTGTAGTCACAAAAGTGGAGTTCAACTTGAAGGAACTACTTAATGCTTTAGGACCCCTCCGTCAGTTCTCTACAGCTTGATGATCTCAGCTCAGTTCCTTCTCTTTTAGCCTCTACAATGTTGTTTTCTGTGTATTGATTTTTCTGGGGGAGAAAGCAATGGCGGTCTTCCATCTCTGCCTTATCTTTTAGTCTGGCTAGGTTTAAATATTCAGCCCACCCCAGACACACATTCATACCTGCCAACAAGCTTGTATATTCTACTTTTCTAAGGAACCCAAACTGTTTCAATTAGAGATCCTTAATTACTTGATGGAATTGCTATCCTAGGGTTTTCCTGTGATCTGGTTTGGAATCACCATAGATAGGAAGATGAAGATGCATTTTTTTTTTCTCTGATAGATTTTCCGGTGAATTTCCCCCTCCCCTTATTATTAGAGAGACGTTTTTGCCTAAAACGAATTAGTAGCAGCATAATTAGACGAATACAATGTAAATCAACTTGAGCAACTGGAACGGAGAAACCCAAGTTGTAATTAACTTTTTGCAGCATCCTTTGCCTTGGGGCGCGCCTTTATTTATTCGTCAGTTTTGTATGCTATCAACTGAATTTCAACTCCTGGCAGCGTGTGTACCACTGCGTGCTAAAATTAATATATTAGCCATTTTTCAGTCTGTTCATTCCTTCTCCCCTGTTGAACTTTAAAAAATGCAATGCAACTGAAGGCTATTGAGCAATCTGGTCTTAAAACATCAATAAGCATTCCATAGTAAATTATTTCCAAGGAAAACACTTTTGTATGTTTGAAATTTAGGGATCATGAAAGCTGTCCTGGAGGAGGCATGATCAGGGAAGTTTTCCTCTTGCATAGGGAGTTCTACCAACAAAGTATATCAGAAAGTACCTTGTTTATCTCCCAAACCTCAGAATCCTTGTAAAGTGTTCCCTGGCTGGGTTCACACATACTTCTAATCCAGCAGTTCTCAAACATTTTGGTCTCAGGGCCCTTTTACAATCTTATACATGACTGAGGACCTCAAAGAGCTGTGGTTTATGTGGGTTATATCTCTTGACATTTACTGTGTTAGAAATTAAAACTGAGACGTTTTAAAATATTTATTCATTTGACTTCATGGACCCCTGAAAAGATCTCAGGTCCTCCTGGGGTCCCCAGACCACCCTTTGAAAACCGTGGTTCTAATCCAAGACAATATCAGTATTTGCAACTGTAATGTTAGCGCTGTGTGTGTGGAACATGCTGCGCCCGCAGAAGTCAGCTACATCATGGCAGATAGGAGGTTCAGGTTAATACCATGGATGGTTCACGCAACCTTATGAATCATAAAAGACTGTTGTAGCCTTGTCTCCCATGTTGTGTGAACTGTGCCTTTGGTGAAAATGGACTGTGATGGGTGTCCTTCTTGGTGGGATAGGCCTCCAAAAGGAGAATTGCAGGGGTGGTTCAGGACAGAGGCAGTCTTGAACCTGATGGATCACTTAATAGCAGCCCTCTTCTTCCTGTAGAACTCCAGTCTGACTAATTTCCCACCTACTGAAAGCAGAGACGAATTATTGTTTTGGAGAGAAAGAAATATGCAAGGAAATCCAGCTTCCCACTCAAAAATCAAGCGTTTTTAGGAAAGAAGGAAGGAATGTAACATAAGATCGAGGAAGGGAGGGGGGAAGAGAGTCTCCTACAGCCACTTCAGTTGTAATTCTTTGCACATTTATCTATCATGTTGACTCTCAGGAGGTAATGTATCTATGTATTTATTTTTTTCCTACTCAAGCATTTCAATTCATATCCTTCCAGCAGCGGTGTTTATGCATCCTATTGAGGTAACAGTATTACAAAAGAGAGGAAAAGTCTTCAGTTGTTTAATAAACCAATTCAGTATTGAACGTTTTGTTTATTAAATAAAAGTCAAGCAAGCATACTAAACCTGACCTCAAGTTGAGCTAAAGCCATAGAAAATTGTTCCAGGTCAGCCCTTTCCAGAAGATCCACCAATCTGAAGGGGTGTGGGGAAGAGGGGGATAGGAGGTTGTATACACTGTTTGGGAAATTGCTGTGCAAATAGTCAATTCTGAGGGAATATTCAGTTTATAAGCAAGTTGAATGAAACAGAAATTAAATGGTTGAGCTGGATACCAACAAACTGATTTGGACAGTTCTGTCCAGGAGTAGATATGGTGTCTGCCAAATAAAATTTGATGATTTGATAGTTAATCAGATTGATTGAATCAGTTTGAATGGTTGAATTAAATCAGATCAATGGTTTCAAACTGAACTGATCTTGCTGGATTCATATAGGCTTAATGTATCAGTCTGCTGCTAAAAAATTATTGCAAACGGCAAGAGCTAAGTACTTCAAAAGGGGATCAAGTTCCGTTGTGCAGAGACATCCGAAGACCTCTCTGGGTCTCTGCAACCCTAATGCAAACTTTGTTCTTTTTCTTCCTCTCTGTTTTTTCTCCCTAGCTACTTCCAACTTAGACCTGGATGTGAAGAAGCCTACCCCACCCAAGCTGTTATGGCATCAGCCGGTGAACATATTTTTGGCTCGACCTGTTGGTGTGGAGGACCTGCACCATGAAGCTGAGCTTAATCTCCAGAGCTTGCTGCAAGGTACTGAAAAGAAAGTAGATGGGGTAGGAGATGCTCCTTCTGGAAGATTGTTATCTGTGTGTATGTGTGTGTGTGTGTACATATGCACATACACATACAAATGTGTGTGTGTGTTTAAGAACTTTTCAATGCAATGAAAGTATGCAAAAGAAACAAAGATAGGAAATAGGGGAAAAAAAGAAAAGGGAAGGAAATTAAAAGAAGAAAATATACAATTATGCCTTCTGTCCTTCTTTCTGTCAAGTAATTATCATCTTAATCTTTTCCCCATCCTCTTCTTCCCTTTTTAATTCCCAAATCCAGAAATCATCAGTTTGATCTTTTCTTCTTTCAACAAAAAGTCCATATAAAGTTTCCAGTCTTTCAGAAAAGTCTTTGTTGTTTTTTCTCTGGTCAGACTAGTCAACTTCACCGTTCAACATTAATTTCCCAAATTTCTTTTCTCATTCCTTGTCCATAAAACCCAGTAGGATTATTATCTGTTTATTGACTGCTTTTATATCCTGCTTTTTCCTCGGTGGTGGGGGGCTCCCCTAATTGTATCTTCACAATGATACTGTGAAGTAAGTTGAGTGGACAGAGTGTCTAACCCAGTTACCCAGAACTCAGTGGGTAAGAACAAACTCTGGTCTTCCTAGATTCAAAATCTTATCCCTGATTCTTCTAATACTGGCTGAGCCTTTTGAAGGGTTAGGAAACAACTGGCTGAGCTGTGGTTTCTCATTTCATTTATAACGATTAAATATATACCCAACCTTTCTACTCACCTAAAGACATGGGAGGGTTGAAACCATGGATTACCACCGAAGAACTCTTTTTAGAAGTTGCTGCTGGGTTGTACATTTTTATGAGATGGTGTGAGAGATTGTGGGCACTGGGAAAGGAATGGAAGAGAACGCAGACATAAACAAGAGACTGCAAGCAAGTCTGTTGGCAGCTTATCTCAAGATTCGGCCTGGATTATCTCACTATAAACTCCTCTTACAGTTTCCAATCCTCTGCATTTGTTGCAAACTAAAGTTAAAGATACATTCCAAAAAACTGTAGTTCTTGCTTCCTTGGTCTTGCCCAGCAGCAGGGGGCTTGATATATGGGGGGGGGGGGTTGTTTATTTATTTAATCTATTTGAGTACCACTGCTTATATTGTTATCTCAAGATGTGCTGCAAATAACAATACTGAAAGTATTTAGATGCCTCAATCCTCCTCCTCTTCCTCCTCCTCCCCCCCACACCTTCAAGTCACTCTTGACTCCTGAAGACTGCCTGCAGTTCTAATCCCTGCAGTTTTCTTGGCAAATTTCAGAAGTGGTTTGCCCTTGCCTGCTTCCCAGGGCTGAGAGAGAGTGACTGGCCCAAGGTCACCCAGCTGGCTTCTTACCCTAAAACAGGACTAGAACTCCCAGTCGCCTTGTTTCTAGCTGGTGCCTTAACCACTATACCAAACTGGCTCTCTCAACTGAAACTACAATTAATTAAAATTGATGACTATACAAACCTAGATGTTAAAAGTTGGACAGAGAGGAAGGATATGTCTGTAATATTCACAAAGAGAAGGACTGCATGATAAATTGTTAAACAATTTACATTGCACATTATGTTTTTAGTAATCCTGTTTGCTTCTTTCGTTTGAATATGTACTTAATTATTTGAAATTTAATTTAATTTTGCCCAAAGGGCAAATGCAGACATTAGCCCATACACCCCTGACATAAAGCATTTTTCCTTAAAAAGTTCCTTAAAAAGAGCAAAACTGAGACAGATCTCCCTGTGGAAGGAACAGGTGACTCATAAGGATGAAGAATGGAGAGGGAGGAGAAGGAAAAACTATCCAAGACTCGGAGCTCATGTTGAGCATGGAAAGGAAGGGAGGCATACCATCTGTGGTTCTGATTGGCAGATAGATCAACTAGGACCAAGATAGATCCAAGGTGGCTGGGGCAGTGGAACCTCTTATCTGTTAACCTTGGAATCCTTTGGCTGAAAAACACACCTCTAGGACTAGAACTGAGTACAGGAACTCAGATCTGTAGATATATTGCTGGAGGAAATTTCTTGCATAGAGAAGAAGCTGGTGGCAATAGGAGAGAATACACACACAGACACACACACACACACAGCTCAGGTTTGACTTGTTGGTTCTTAGGGTTCTCTGAGCTTGGTGGCTTTCCTGCAGACATTTCATTACCCAGCTAGGTAACAGTGTCAGTGCATGAGAGAGTGGGGTTTGCTGGCCGTTAATATATATATTGGTTGAGGTGTGGTTCCCCCCTCTTCCTTCCTTCATCAAGCAAACTGTCATGGTTCCTGTTCCAATGTTCCTGAAACATCGTAACAAGTCTCCATGCCATGCCTGACACGTGTTGCTGAACAGGAGGGGGCTGCTATTAGTTCGTACCAGGCAGAGAGACAGATGATGCGAGTGCAAAGGAATTCATACTTGGGCTATCTTGCCTGGCCAAGGTCATTACCCGGAGATTGCCAGCAACCGTTTTGAACACCTGCAGAGGAATGGAGTTGCACTGACAATGGGGGGAGGAGTCTGGGATCACTTGTGGTTTAATTGGGAGAAATCCCGCGCTTTTGGTATTCTCAGCTTTGCCTGTGATTCTGCATACCATTCACCATTAAATTAGATTTCCATAGATCTCTATGTGAGTCTGGTTGTTGATTTGAATTGGCAGTCATTACACAAACTCCAGGCTTCCATGAACTGATGTTGTTACCACATCTGGTAATGAAAAGTCTTCAGAAAACCAACTAAGCTCAGAGAATACCAAGAACCCAACAAGAAACGGATAGCTGTAGCATCCATGCTGGGCTATTTGTCCACCCAACCTTGGATGGGCTGAGGCTGAAAGGGCTTTTTCTTAGGGGTTTGGACCTGATATTCCTGAAGTGAAGAAACCTTAATTTCAACCCAGGAAATGAAGGTTTCATGCTTTCCCACTGAGCTGTGTTCTCTCCACAAAATCTAAAGAGAAACAGGGAGTTTTTCCACCTGACTTAGATTGGTTGCTGAAGGAACATGCCCCACCATGACAAAATTATCCCAACCCCCTGGGTTTTCCATTGGCCATCACCCAAGTTTTGAAACATTTTAGGGATATTCTTCTAAGGGTTTTTACTGTCAGAGAATGTCATTTTGGGGAGACAGAAAAAGGCAATGTTTGTAATACCACATTTTGGAAAGGAGGGGGAAAAAGCCATTGCTAGTTATCCTTTTACAAAACCCAAATGAAAGGACATAAAGAATTCCAAACTTGCAGCTTCCAGTTTCTTCAGAGCATCTCATCAGATAAGTGGTTATGGCTTAAAAAAAAAAAAAGAAAATACGGGGAAGAAGCAAGGACCTTTTGAAAAGGTTGCGACTCAGGTGATAGGTTGGAAAACTGAATGTTTCAAACGTGAAAATGAAAGTGCCCTTGCCCATAGCATAGGCAAGGAATGGATTGTGACCAAGCTGAACCTCCTTCCTTCCTTCCTTCCTTCCTTCCTTCCTTCCTTCCTTCCTTCCTTCCTTCCTTCCTTCCAGAAGAGTATGAGGAACCGTATTCTGAAGCCAAGATCAGTGGTCAGACTTTCCGCTATGCCAGCTCTCCTTCAGTGGATAGGCATCTTGAGTGCAGTCCTCGCCCTCCACCCACCAAACGCATGGAGTTTGTCTTCATGGTGAGTCTGATGCTTCATAGGTTATTAAGGGAAATGTTGGAAGGGGTTCCTTAACTCAAAGCCTCTAAGGCGCCCAGATCTAGTTGGCCACCTGCAGGTGGTTGGGGCAAAGAGGCAACAAACAGGAACAATTGGGAGCCTCCCAGCAAGGTCAGTGGCCTTGTCAAATTCTGGTCGCTCTCATGCAATGGCTGAAGGGCAAGAGGCAAGCCAAAAACTCCATTCATCCTAAAATGCAATGATCCCATCCCGAGAAACCACAAAATCATATGGGAGAATGTTGAAATCTCGCAGGAGTTTGGTACTCTTGGACATATCACTGAAATTTGGGGAAAAGATGGGGTGATGGAAACTGGCATTGGTGAGCATCACATGACCAACCTCTGGCAGAGACACATTAACTCCATCCAGCCACATTTTGCCAGAACGGCAGTAATTCAAGAGGTCTTGGAGATTTTGCACTATTCAAGTCCAGATGTTGCTGATTCAAGTGTGTGTGCGTGCACGTGCCTTGAGGCAGTGCTGACTCCTAGCAGCTAGATGGACAAGTCCATAGTTTTCTTGGCCACATTCTTTGGAAGTGGTTTGCTGTTGTCTGCTTCCCAGGTCTGAGAGAGAATGATTGGCCCAGAGTCACCCAGCTGGTTTTGTACCAGGACTAGAATTTACAGTCTCCTGGTTGCTAGCCCAGCACCTTAAACTACACCAAACTGGTTCGCAGTCTAAGAGTGCAGCCATCAAATTCATTCACTGTTGCATCTTTGCTTTATAGATTCCAGCAGTGTTCTAGCTCTGAAGATAGGCTGAAATGCACCTGGGCAGTCTGGTGCATCTGGAAAGAAGTTGGGACTGGTCATCTGTCACAGGGGCAGTGCTGTGTTCTTATCTGTCCCCAGAAAATTTGCGCGGTGCCATATGTGCAAAGAAGAAAGCTATGGGGTGGAGCCAATGTATTTGACTCATTCTGGCCCAGAATATATTTTGAACAAGGTGGCTTGCAATATGCGATGGAGAGGTATTGATCATGGGTAATAGAGACAGTCCCTGAAAGATGAGACCTCCATTGGAGCAAGATCCCTTTTCAGACTTCAGATAATCTCAAAATCCTCTCTTCACTCTTTCTCACACACGCTCTGGCTAAGTTTACACAGAGCACTAAGCCATGATTTGTTTAACCAGAGTTAACAAGTAAACCATCATTGGCTGGATTCACATCCTGAGCTATAAACAGTAATTTGCAAAACCTATGCTTCGCCTAACACACTAAGCAAAAAATAGCCAATGCCCTAATAGGATAGTGCGATGGGTGAAGTCCCACCGTGGGTTTAGCTGATTCTTCTCCCCATCACCACCACTTTCTGACAGCCCACAAGCCAGCAAGTGAAGGAGAATGAAGCGACAACGCTGGGGGTAAGAGTGGTGGAGCCTTCGCTTAGCTTGCCTGCTACGCCGGACAAGCACCCAGCCTGGACCCACGGATCCCCTCTGCCTGCTCTGGAGGAAACGAGATTACAACAGCCCTGTTCCACCCAAGCAAAGGTTGTCCCCATCAACATCTCAGGTAGGGTAGATCATATGTGTTGGTGTCTGCTGAAGGGCAGTTTTCGAAAACTAAACGGTGGAGCCATGAGGGAGGGAGGACAAGGAAGAGCACGTTGGTTCAGGAGAGAGCAATGTGCAAACTGCACTGAATCTTTGCATCTGCACTTCTGTGGATGAGAATGTTCAGTGTGCCCCACTAGACTGGGGCTTCTCAAACATTTCTTCCATCCCCTTTTGGGTATTTTGTTTGTTTGTGTGCATGTACAGGTAGCCCTTGTTTAACAACTGCCTCGTTTAGCGACAATTCGCAGTTATGGTGATGGAGAAGTAACTTTGTGACCAATCCTCGCATTTATGACCTTCACAGGTCTGTAAAGCAAAAGAAAGCTGAAGTAGGACCATAAACACAGTCGTGGTTTCACTTAGTGACTGCTTTGCTTAATGACCGAGTTGCTGGTCCCAATTGTGGTCACTAAATGAGGACTACCTGTACACTCACGTTATCCTACATTTGGTAAGTGTGAGTACTGATTGTAAGTCGTTTTTTTTCAGCACTGTCATAAGTCTGAAACATTCACTAAACTAATGGTTGTTTAGTGAGGACTACCTGTATGGTGCAATAAAATAACCACCTCTTTCCCTATTTGATTGCCATCACAAAGCATCTCTTGTCTCTGTGCCTTCCTCTTCCTCATGCCTGAGAAGTGCATGAGAAACTCTGCCCTGGTCTGGCCACATTCTGGCATGTTGAGGGTGTTGCAAACACAATCCTTATTTAACAGACTAAATTCTTTCTATTCCCTCATGTATGAATGCTGTAGATATATCTTTCCACTTTGCTTTGTAATCCTGTTTGCATTTTTTCAGGGACAAGGACTTTCCATTCTGCTGACCTCATGGCTCTCTAATGTTTCTTTCCAGACCCTGCACAGAAAAAACCTCGTCATTTTTTGGCAAAAAAACTGTACACTTGTTACAGTTTAGTTACACATGAAATCCATCTTACGGCCCTAGTGTACAGTATTATTTTGCAGGGGTGGTGTTTTTCCTAAGTTCACCCTTTTGTACATGTACAGTTTTTGATGAGAAAGCTATTTGTAATTCAGAGAAGCATGAAAACTGAATGAGCATCCAACCTGGTTTGCATGTTAATTAGGTGAAATGTCTTAAAATGCATGCTGGACGAATGCTGTTCCTGCCCTTTTAAGGCAGCGTGGGCAGGTACTTTAGCTCTGCGCAAGGAACGCCTCTGCTGCATGAGCTGCATTGGGTGCCAGTCTGCTTCCAGGTCCAATTCAAGGTGCTGGTTATCACCTTTAAAGCCCTACATGGCATGGGGCCAGGCTACCTGAGGGACTGTCTCTTTCCAATTACTTCAACTCATCCCACCCAGTCTGGCAGGAAGGGCATGTTATGGACCCCTTCAGCCAAAGAATTTCAACTGGTGGGGTCTAGGAGGAGAGCCTTTTCTGCCGTCGACCCCGCCCTGTGGAGCATCTTGCCCCCTGAGGTGAGGCTGGACCCCACTCTTCTGGCCTTCAGGAAGAGCGTCAAGACCTGGTTCTGCCAACCAGCTTGGGGATCCAAGAGTGGTTGGCAGCCCTGGGGTGGTTGGTGGTTTGAAGACGCTTTCTCCGCCTTTTAGTTTTTCCCTTTTAACTTTACATTTCTTGTATTTTTTTGTACTTTTTATAATGGTTTTTATGACCTTGTATTTGTAAGCCATCCAGAGTCACTTCCGTAGTGAGATGGCTGGGGTATAAAGTTTAACAACAGCAACAACAACAAGGCTTCCATCTCTTCAATTCTCCTTCTCCCCACACTTGTTTTATTTCAGGTAGCACTGACCCTTCCTTCAGCTCTTTGAATGAAACCACACTGGTTCAACTATTTATTGGCTTCTAGTTTTTCCATATTTTCAGGAGCACCAGCTCAACACCCCTTTCCTATCTGGAGGTTAACCCATGTCTAAGGACACCGTTCCCACCATCTATGATGGGCCCGTTCAGTTAAGGCCATCTCCTCCTATCTGTAGTCATCTCTGGGCTTCCCTTTCTCCACTTGGACTGTTGAGTCTCTCTGTCTTGGCTACAGGGCAACCATTCGCTAGGCACGCCAGTGCACGACACTCCCTGTTTAATACAGAGACCGCCATGAATCCCAAGTCTTTGCTGCGCCGGAGACGGACGGTGATTGGCTTCCCGCACCTCTCTCTACGTGATCCAGGTGACCAACTGGAGGGGGTGCTGCACCCTTTGCTATTTTGGCTTTTGCTGGTCAGTGACTGTCATACAGATATATATTTTATTTGTCGATTTAGAATGTATGTTTTGGGTGAAGTTGCAGGGAGACCCCTCCCCAGAGGTAGAACATGGAATAGAAGCATCTGGTTTCTTTACTTCATGACTTTAGCTGCCATGCTGTGCAGCTAAATCAAAGGCTAGCTCTTTTGCTGCGGAGATGTGTTCGAGTCAGGGAGCTTCTCTGCTCTGCTTCATCCTTGCCTTTCTGACTCTTCCCTAGGAAGCAGCAATGGTCCCGTCCTCAACCCACCCGCCACCATAGCCGAGTCCATCTCTTGCAATTTTGTCCCTGATGTGGTCAATGGGAGGACCTCCACGCGCCAAGCCCGTTCTCCTCAGTCCCGGCCACAGCTGAGAAAGACTTTCAGTGACCTTGGGGGAGTCTTACATGGACGAGGTTGCCAGGTACAAGCAGGGCATGCCGAGAACTCCAGGGTGATGTATGCCAGTCCGTTGTGTAATGGCCCCAAAGAGGACCCTGTCTTCTCTCCTGGTTGCAGCATTTCTTCCTTCTGCCACACAAGCCCTTCGGTGAGCCAAAATGAGGTGGCAGCAGAGAGTGCATCCTCGTTGTCTCCTTGTACTCCCAGGGATACTCCAGAGGCAGACCAGCCTTCTTCCTTCTTCATCAGCAAAGACAACGTGGCTGGGATCCATGAGTGTGGGGTGTTTTGCCCTTCTCCTGAGTCTCCACTGGTGGCTGAAGGAGGCTGGAGGTGTGGAACCAGCGAAGTCAAAGCCCCTGCAGCCCCTGTCAACTCAAGTGAAGAGGAATGCTCCCACCTGGAGAGGGAGCGCATCATGTGCAGATTCCGCGAGAGGTCGCTGTCTGTCCCTACGGACACAGCCTCCCTGTGTTCGGTGGACATTGGGGGCAGCGAGACCTGTGGCCTCAGTTATCCCAGTGCCAGTTCTGAGGGGAGCACCAGTACGGACAACATCTCGCTGGCTGTGGAGCAGGAGGCCCGAAAGCAACGCCGGCAGCGGACCAAGAGCATCTCTCTCAAGAAGGCAAAGAAGAAACCCTGCCCTCCCACCCGCAGCGTCTCCTTGATCAAGGAAGGGCAAGCGAGCCCAGCAGAGGCGAGTGGCGAGTTGCTGCCCCAGGATCAGAGACCCAAAAGTCTGTGTTTGCTGCCTGATGCGCAGGTCCACAGCAAAGCCCAAGGTGACCCAAGGAGGGAATTGGAGAGCGTGTCATACGCCCAGCAGTGCTACGGGCCTGAATGGAATTCTGGTGATCCTTATTGCTCCTTGTCTGGATCCAGCACTGCTACTGGGACGACGGTGATCGAACTGTCCAAGGTATGTGGTAGTTCCGAGTCCCTCCCTTCTCCTTCGGTCTCCCGGGCCACCACACCATCTCAGCTCTGTGCCGATGTGAGTCTGAAAACCTCCTCCCCAGGGAGGTTGACAGGGCTAATGTCTCCCTCCAGTGGCTACTCCAGTCAGTCGGAAACTCCAACCCCAACCGTTCCAACATCCATGGTTCTGGGTCACGTTCCTCACCAGAGTGGGCGGACAAGGCCCCTGGTGCCTGAGAGGAAGTCCTCCCTACCCCCGGTCTCCCCCATGGAACGAAGCCCCAAGTCTCGGCTCTCATTCGACCTGCCGTTCGCCCCACCAACTCATCTGGACCTCTCGGGCTTGAAGATCTCACGCAAGAGTAAAGCCAAAGTAAGCCGACACCACTCAGATTCTACCTTTGGAGCCAAGATTGGTCCAAAGCTGAGCCCAGTGCAGCCGGTTATGCCAATGGTGACCCAGCTAGACCTGCGCTCTGTCCGCTTGCGTTCCATCAGCCGATCCGAGATCGAGGATAACCTGGACAGCCCCGAGCCAGTCGAGGAGCCTGGCAAGAAGATCCGGCCCCCGGTGGCGGAAAAACCACCCCTCTTCCGAAGGCCACCAATGCTGTTGCACAAAACGCCACCAGTCCAGGAGGAGTCCCCCGTGAGCTCTCCCACTTCTCCAGGGACACCACAGGGGTTGGTCCCTGCAGAGAGCATTTATATGGTGGCCCGGAGGCCTGACCATTTATGGGATGCAGGCACCTGGAGCCCCACAGAATCCCCCTCTGCTGAGGGGGCAACGTCTCCCATACAAGGCACCACAGGGACATTTTTCTCCACTTCACGGAGGCTCTCTGAGGACAGCTTGGAGGAGGAGGAGCAGATGAAGGCCAAGCTTCTAGACGAGGGGGTGCCTGCGGGAGAGAGCCGTAAAACTAAAGTCCCACCTCCTGTCCCAAAGAAGCCTAGTGTGCTTTATTTGCCGTTGGTGACTTCCCCGCTCCACCCAGGGTCTTGTCCTGGAGATCAGAGATTGCCTCCTAGCCCAGTCATCATGCTAGATGAGGATTCTGCCTACTCCGAACTGGCCGCCTACAGAGTGCCGTCACCTGTTGCCGACGAGGTGACTATAAGCCCACCTGCTGCCGACGTATCATGGGGAGACGTTTCAGGTAAGCATTCTTGCTTCTCCTACTCCAGGGTGATGGAGGGAGGGACCTTGGCTCAGTTCAGGAGTAAATGTCTGATTACTGTGTCCTTCTTGAGAGTTGACAGAAGTTCAAATAATCTGGAAGCACATGTGTCCTCTGCAGATGACAGTGCATTTTATAGCCTTTGCAGACCACAGTAGTGAGACTTCCACAACACTCTGAGCCAGAACAAAACACACAATGACTAAACACAGCCTTCCCCAATATGGATGCCTTCCAGTTAGCCATACGTATGGACTTCAGGATTCTCTGCAGTGGTCTTGTGGCCTCTGGAATTCTAGGTTAGGAAACTCAGCTAACGTCTGCTAATGTAATCACAGACTAATTTGAGACTTATGGTGCAGCTGGTGGAGGGCTTACAGATTTGGGTTGCAAAAATCCAGGCAACCACTAAATAGCTGCAAAGAGAAAGAAAACAGTTTCCTGCCATTTTGTGGTCAGCTGGATGGTTTTCCTGAAGATGGTAGGAAGAGACTCAAACCAACACCTTCCAAGCAAAGTTTGCCTATTTTATTCTCCCTTCCGTCATACACAGATAAACCCCATCGCTGACTTCTGTATAGTTTTCTGGTTTGGGAAATACCCTGTTTCTTGTATTACTTGCTGTCTGAATCTTGCTTGTAGGAAGCAACCTGTTTTTTCCCGAGATTCTCATTTTCTTTTCCTTAGGGAACTCTGTGGGTTTGAGGAGCAAAGAGAAACGCTTTGTAAGCGACAAAACAGCTGAGTCAATAACCGAGGAAGACGACGATGTCTTTGTGACAACCCGAACCACAGAAGATTTGTTTACTGTCATTCACAGGTGAGATTTCACCCAGGAGATAACTCTTGGGGAACCGTCTTGTGCTGCTTGCCCAACCCACGTCCCTGGTGCCACCTCCCCTTCCCACCAGACAGTCTGCCTTGAGTGGATGAAAGACCTGGATTCAGTTCCTCTTCCTTTGTTTTGTCCCTGTTCATTGCTGCTTGTGTTTCCTCAGCTCAGCTGCCGCAGATACTTTTGGCAGATCTTACAACCGTTCACAATGGACAGTCTATGAGCCACAGGCAGCCCTCCTCCTGTTTACTTTTTGCAGGCTCCAGACCCCTTCCCCACAATCACATGTGTGAAGTCCGGTGGCAAACTGCCAGATTACAACAATCTCCCCTTTAGAAAAATGTAGAAATTACATAAACATGGTAAGCCTCCATTAAGCTCCCATGTTACTTTTTTGAAAGCTATCTCCCTCCCCCAAAAGTTGAAAAAAAGAACTGACAATGCCAGCCCCACCATCTCTGGTAGCATCTTCCCATCTCTGGTACAGCTCTTGCAATCCTCCACAAACTTTTGTAACCCTTGTGGTTTGGTTCTAGTCTAGAATCTAGGATCTCCATGAATGAACAACTGGATGGTTTTCCCTATATGTTGTTCGACTGCAACTCCCAGCACTCCACATCTTTAGCCATGCTTGGTAGGGCTACTAGGATTTGACATTCAACAACATCTGAAGGGCTGCCAGATGCTCACTCCTGGAGTTAGGAAAACCCCACCATCTCCTCCATTGGCTTCCTTGCTTCTTAAATTACCGCCACCCACTTTAGTTGGCCTTTTAAAACTACCATGTCTTCCCCCAGTGTTACGAGATTTCAGCAAGGATGCTGGTTTATTTGGATAAAAAATCTCTGCCATTCACCACTGGACTAGAGACACCTATTTTTAAATTAAATGTGGGCAGTCTTGAGATTTGCAAAATACCTTGAACCATCCAGTTAAACTTTCACACTGATTGTGCCCAGCATCACTTAGTAGGCATCACTTCCATAATATAGTGCATATTGGGTCATCAATGGAGTAGACTGAAAACTCACAGGATAATTCTAGAATTAGATGAAATGGCATTATATTTATTCCCTTGTGTTTTACAACACTGATGTAGTAACATCTAATCATTGACCTATGTTTTCTCCAGAATATTTCCCCATTTTAATTTTTGGAAATAATGGAATAGTAGCAAACTCACCAAAGGGGTGACTGGTTTTCAGTGGTACTTTTCCATCTTTTCAAATAAGTATGGTCTTGATGAGAAAGTAATATACTAATATCAATCTATAATCTTACCTCCACTAAAACATCTCCTCTTATCTCTCAGATAGATCCTCTTCATCACATTTTTAGGAAAAAAATCAGTTTTTTAAAAAAAACACAACTAAATATTACAATATTTACCCAATAACCATTTAAATGAAGGAGAATTATAGCACTGATTTCAAACAGTAACCTTGCTTGGGACTGCTGTAGGTGGAAAGTCATTTGCCATTTTGCTAGAACCAGGGTGGTGTAATGGTTAGATTGGACTAGATCCAGGGAAAATTAGGTTCAAGTTCAACCTTAGCCAGAGAAGACTGCTAGATAATTGTGAGCCTGTCACTCTCTCTCAGCCCAACCTAGCTCAGAAAACTGTTGCTGTGGAAGGAAAAATCGAGAAGGCAATACTGTGTGCACCACTTTGAGCTCTTGCAGATGATGGATGGATGGATGGATGGATGAGTCAATATAGCTTGTAGTTTGTGTACCACTAGAAATTCCTCCCTAGCTTCTAGCTGGCTCCCTGTGTACCAAGTGTTGGTTGTGATACTGGTCATCCCTCTATTTCTTCCCAGAGTTTCTCTTATCATCTATTTGTTTGCAGATCCAAGCGGAAGCTACTGGGTTGGAAGGAGTCCAGTGACTCTTTTGGCAACCGGCCAAATTCCCAGGTGCCCACCAAGAACACCGCGGGGCTAATGAGCAATGAATGCCCTCCCAGCACAAGCAGAACCTCAAGCAGAAATGAAGACTTTAAGGCTCTCCTTCAGAAGAAAGGGGGCAAGGGGGCCTCGGGCATCCGAACATCTGCAGCTGAACTTCTCAAGACCACCAATCCCTTGGCTCGGAGGGTCATGACCGAGTTTGCTGTGGATGGGACAATCCAGAGCTCCAGAATCCAGCCCTGAGCTTTTTTAAGAGCAGGGTCATCTCTTTGCAGTATACCACCTTTATCATCCTCCAATCTGACTTCAGGAGTGAGTCTGTCCCCCTTGAAGCTTCAGCATCTGGGCTGATGTGTTTCCTGAAGCCAAAATGTTTTCTGATTTTTACTGGGTGGGTGGGGGTGGGATGGGGAGATGACTCTGTATGCAAGAAAAGGGTCTTAAATGAAGAGCACACCCATCCCTTGTGGAATTTGCCCCACACTTTCCATTTAAGGAACAGAAATGTTGGTTCCTTTCTTGGGTTAGAAAAAAAGACTTGCACAAGGGATGTTCCTAGAAAGGGCTATCATAGGTGGGTGTCAGACTTAGGCCTAACACTTTCCTCCCTGATTGCATGAGGAACAAAATCTCTCTCTCTCTCTCTCTCTCTCTCTCTCTCTCCTTCTCTCTTTCCTTCTCTTCTTTTCCAGGTGTACAAATTGGGAATTCCCCATTTTGATTTCTTCTCCGCAACGAAGCTAACTTGGAACTGTCCAGTTTCTTTGACATGTGGTACTTTAAGTGCTTGTAGCTGTTGTGGCTTTTCTTTTCTTTTTTTTAACACACACACACACACACACAATCTGACCTTTTATTTTATTTTATTTTATTTTTTTATTAGTTTGGGTCGCAAAGCTTTTAGGAGTTTTGGCAAATTGGTCACTTAGAGAGATGAGGCTGAAAACAGAGTTGCCCATAAGATGCAACACTTTTGTCCAAATGATGAAATGTGACACACACGGGTACAAAAGGGGCAGGGCGTGCATCACAATGGTGCAATGCTGCTTTTGCTGCTTGCTCTCCTCTTGAGGCCCCCACGCAGAGGGTGAAAAGTGCTTAACAGGGTATCACTAGTAAGTTAAATCTTATTTGAAGAGAAGTAAGCAAAAAGATGAAGCTAGATATTGGTAGCTTTCTTCCCCTTTGTGAAGTTATGTTTCAAGAATTTCTAAATCTTCTTAGGTGAGTTAGTGGAAGCTGCATTCCTGTTCATGCAGAGGCTATCATTTTCCATATTCTTAGTCCGTGGTTTCTCCATGAGAAACACAGTATATTGCGGAAAACTGCATAGATCAATACTGGCAAAGAAGTCACGTACTTATCTCCCTCCTCACTGGCCTAAAAAAATACATCCTGCCAACAGATCAGTGCACTTTGCATACGTCAATATATGATTTATGAAAAAAGAGAGACACTCTATTTTCAAGGTTCATTTGTTGCAAATGCAAAACGTTGAAATACAAAGCTAATGGCTCTGTTTGGAGGCATAAAACTCTGCTAAAAATGGCTATCCATGTTTAGAAAACCACTTTGTCACCCTATAAGGACAGCCTGTCCCCTGCCTTTGCTGGGCTTGGAAAATGTAGCCAGTGGGCCTTGGAAAACAAAGCATCTCAGGCTGTTAGTAATTGCATCCAACATAGTTGGGTGAAGAAGTCCTATTGAATGTTCTTTGTTTGGCCAGCTTGTCCCCTTGATTTCAGTGGACCTGTTCTTGCCCTAACCAGATTTGGATTCAAGCCAGTTTCCCATAGCAGCTTGAAAATAAACTAGTTAATTACAGCATCAGCTTTCTTTAACCAGTCCACTGAATCGGATGCATGCAGAAACCAATTGGTTGGGCCATATCCCTCAGCCTTCCTGTTGAGTTGTGATCTCTTCCATTGGACCATGATTTGCATTTCTTATTCTTTGCTTAGGGCTTCATTTTCTACTCCCTCAGCAAGTGTGTTAGAGGCAGCAGAAACAAAACACTTGATGAAGAGTTTAGATGCAAAGACAATCACTAGAAATACCCAGCATTACTGCTATGAAATGATGTAGCTTTTCCTGCTTTCTGTGCTGCCCTCTAATGGGCAATGCTACCAGCATCCAGGACATACACATTTGGTACCCCCAATCCATGTATTAATGCATTTCCTCTATGTTCCAGGATCCCTTTCTTCACAGATTCTGTGAGGGTAGCACAACTTGGAGGATTAGGGCAATACACACAATATTTCCAATGTGCGTTTTGAATAAATCCAGTATCTGGTTTCTTCTGATGCTCACGACTGATATTCTGAGCTCACTGGCAGACTGACGTATCTATCTTTCTATCTATCTATCTATCTATCTATCTATCTATCTATCTATCTATCTATCTATCTATCTATCTATCTATCTATCTATCTTGCCAGTTTATTCTGGAATGAATCAAAGTTCAAACCAGGGACCTGCAAAACGAAACCTTATTAATTCAAAGCTATTTCCCCAGGATGTTTTCTTGTGTAGCAAATACCAAAATAAGTTGAGTGGTCTAATTACCGCAGAAACAGGGGGAAACCTCTAAAAACAATAGCTAAAATATTCCGCTCTAGTCATTTAAAAGGTCTTCATAGCATCACGCTGCCATCATTGAGTGATATAAAACCTGTCCTCATTACTATTATTTTGGCACAACAATGAATGACTCTAGAAGACACTATAAATCACTAGTGGGGACATGACCCTCCTCAGAAGGGTCCATATCCCCTTATGTTCTATCTTTATAATTTTAACACAGGATGACTCTTCTACCTTTGAAGGAACATAGCCCCTTTCCGCCAAAATATTAGAACAAAATTCAAGACTCTTCAAATTTGCATGGCCATATTGGGCAAAGATGATTTGCCAAAGGGATTTTTTTGTGGGAAGTTTCAGAAGGATAGATTTTGCACAGCAAATTTTAGATAGGTTGAAATGAGTGTTAAACTCCTGTTACCACCCTGGAAATTGTAGATGCAGGAGACTACTAAAAAAAATGGGTCATTCCCCCACCTCCCTTATTCCTGAATTTTGTTTACAAAATGACAGTTCCAAAGCTCCTTGGTTCTTTGGTCTGGAGCCATGACAGTTAAATGAACATGACATTCGTTTTAGCAGATATAATATTGATGTATAGCTTACGGGCCTTAGCATTCTTTTGCCTAAAAAATAATCTTCCTAAATGTGATGCTCTTTATAAGAGTGGTTCTACAATTGCAGAACTAGTTAGAGTTAGACAACAGCTGTACCTAACACTGTCCTCACTGCAAACATTCGTTTTATTAACGCTTTATCATAGATTTTCCCAAGAATCCTGAGTGTTGCTTGCTGAGAATTTCCACACTTTCTATTCCCAAAACTCCAGCTGACTTTCCTGCTTGGTGGTGCTTCTGGGGTTTTAATCTAACACATTTAGAAGACATTGCATTTCGTTATCCCGCTGAACCATGTCAGTTAAAGGCCAAGTGGTTGCATTCACATAACTTGCTGAGCTTGGTTTGTGTTAACCTTGGTTAAGCGTGTGGAAGGGTTGATGTGGCTTTGTGTGGTGCAAACCCAGTTTAGTTAATGAGTATATTGTGCAAACCCAAAGAATGGGTTATTTCCTGTAACTCAGTTAAGCATGGTCTGTGGATGCAGCCTCCGACTTCCTTGTTACCAAAAAGTGCCCCTAATGAAACAGGGTAGAACCTTTAGCAACTTGCTATGAGGAGCCAACAGCAATTTGTCACATATGCAGAGTGAAACAGGGTGACTTTGTTTAATATAGATGTATATAGAAATATATGTATTCAAAGCTTAGTTTTCTATGAATCCTGCTGTATCTTACCTGCTTGTATGAAATTCAACATATCCTGCCTGAGCATATTCAATTTATTTCTGGATTGCATCAGGACTTTATTTTCTTTGTCTGGGTTGTGGGTTTTTTGGGGGGTGGGGAGGAGTTATCTGCATAAAAAGTTAGCCAGGCCTAAATGCTTCCCCAGGCATCTGCTGTGCCTCAATAGACTTGCTCTCTCTGCAGAACTGTCCCTGCCCCGATGATGTCACACTATTAAGGGATGGAGAGAAGGAGGCAGAATAGATGTGTATGAGCTTTTTAAAGGATGATGCTTAACATTTAACAAAACCCTAGTCTTCGGGGTCTTGAAGAATTGGGATGGAATTGTGTTACTGCAGTCGACTGAGATGTGGATTAGAAAAACAGAGCAATGGGATTACAAGGCTGAGAAGGGTTGCATTTTCCTTAGGAATTAAGAAAAGAATACATACCTACGTACATACACATTTGTGCATACCCATACAGAAAACTCAGGAATATCGCCAAGTGCTAAAACTCATAATGGAAAACTGTACTCATTGTAATTGGGCTTCAGTAGTAACCCCTACTGAAAACAGAGCGTATCATGCATACATATGTAAAACCCAAGTCTAGACCACTGGCGGCTGCAAAGAAGGGACTGTTTACCTACTTCAAAGCAAACATAGCTTATCAAGGAGAGGATTGGGGCTTACAATTTTTCTCTTGGTCAGAAAGCTTGAGGTTTTAAATAATTTGAGAGGGGAATGTAACATGCAAATCCACCACCTCCAATGTATAGAGATGGTCTTTCTTCCTTTTATTGGACCGATTTACACCCATAACATTGGTGATTGATTTATTATGCCGTTGGAGAGCCAGGGGCAGTATAGATGGCTTCCCTTTGGGCTTGTGAATATCTGAGCTGCTGTCTTTGGAAGTTTCTATGGAAGATTTTCCTTGGGCTGCCACATGGCGGGAGATGCGTTGAGAGCAAGAAGGGAGAGCAGATGTCTAGAGCCCTGTGGCCAAGGGAACCCCCACATGATCAAGCAGAGAGAAACGGGGTTCAGAGTAACAGCGCACGTGTGGTCTCAAAATAGGGACTGATGTGGGAACACCACGGCCAGCTGTGGCTAGCTAACCCTGCTGCTCCATCATTCTTTCATTTTCTTCAAAAAACAAAGCAGCAAAATACCATTATAGAGTTTAGGGACTAGGCATGCCCATTATTGCAGATATGTGTTTTATTATTCTTCCTGTAAATTCCTATTTTCTGGGGTGGGGGTGGGGGGAGTATCACAGGTGATGCACAGACATCCTGCTCCCACTGCAACTATTAAGCTTGCAGTCTAAAAGAAGCTGGCTACATTTTTGCTTGTAAATGAAAACGAAGGCCTAGGATTACTCCAGAATTTGGCAAACGCTGCTGGTTTTTATTTATTCTTGGCCAGAGATTAGCTGGTTCTTAGTAAGCTCTCTCCCTCTTGTTCTTTTTCTTCTTTTGCATAAGTCCACTAAATGCTCTGTAACCTCCCCTAGAAAAATGAGAGTTTCTAGCTTTCAGGATGTAGGGTCTGCTCCAATTCCCACCAGGTACGTGCCCATAATAGTTACCTATTGAGTCAGCACTGTTCAAGGTCACCTGGGTTGGAGAATGCCATAATAGTCCTACTGACAGATGCCAGGTGAATCAAAGCCCAGTAGAAGGAGATCAGCCAAATGAGATTTTGTCATCTAGAATGTGTACTCAGAAGATCTGTTCTATTAAAGTTATGGATTCAACCCAGCCTGACTGTCCGCTTTACAACTTGGATTGCCTGCTTTGAATCATCAACCTGCTGGCTGTCATCCTCATCCTTCTAAAAGCCTGGAGGAAATTTCTCAATGGTTTTGCCACCAAAAGGTTGCTGACTTAGCTTATTTCTTACGGTAGACCAATTTGTTGGCCTTGTCTTGACCTGACCTAAGATTAACTTTTCTCCTCATTCAACTTCTTCCTCCACTCAGTTCCCCTTTATATTCCTTGTAACCCTTGAGAATCTCCTGGGTTACAATAGTTGACAACCATCTAGTGGTGGATGCCCGTTGTTTTGTTATGGCTTTATTCTTCCGTGTCCCACATAAAACCATAAAAAGCAATCAGTCATATTAGTTCATAGTGGGGAAAAAACACACAAAAACTGAGCATGTCCCCTTTCAAATAATTGGGTGATACCTTTATTAAGACCAATCAAAGGAGCCCCAAAATGTGCAAGAGTTTGTGTACTGCACTGATGCTGATAAGTTGCGCCCTTTGCTGCTGGCAGCTTTAGTTAAATGCATAAAACTCTTCTAGATCTGGAAATCACATCAAGTTATCTACTGTATATGACCTTGGGCGGTCCTTCATTTGTCCTTCCCATTAAGGAGAATTACAGTTCCTTTATGATCTTCTCAGTCCCTCTTTCTTCTTCTATAGATTTTCATTTATGTTGTAAAGTGTGAGTCAGTTGATGAAGTAATACTTAGCAGGAAGATTATGTTCAATCCTTGGATTGAGTGTACTCATCCAGGACAGAAGGAATACTAAAGGGATTCTTGAACTTTTGTATTCTTGATTAATTTGGAGCCCTATCTTGCATTCTGTTTTTGCTAACCGTGGCCCAGACCAGCAAGTTGTGAGTGATTGCACATGCATATCCACTTGTTTGGCAACCATATCAACTGGTTATTCTTCTGTGTGAAGTCCTCCTGGTTAGGGACAGTTGTTCACACAGTCTCTTGAGGATCATCCAGTGACACAAGATCAGGTGATGGACTTGTATGAACTCTTTTCCCCAACCAAGTTTAACATTTGCCTCAACACCTTGGACTTGCCTCCTCAACTGATCTAAAGGCACCATGGTTGCTCAATTCTCAATAGTGACCATGCTTTATAGGTAGTTTTGGAAATCAGAAATCCACATCTCTGAGAAATACTCTGGATGGGGAAAGCAGTGCTGAGGGTTCATCTCAAACAGGTCTGATATTAGAAGTAATGGAGTATCACACGTGGGAATGAAGGTTTCTTGTGATGCATCATTAACGAAATAAAATTGAATCTGTTCTGCAATGCCAAATGTTACAAGAGTTTTTACTTTTCTCCTACTTCATTCTTTTGGGAGGCACCTCCTTTTTCTTCTACTTTATGTTAGAATGTTTCTAAAAATGTCTTCATGAGCTTTATTCAAGCCAAGGCCACAGGGAGATAGATGCTGGTCCTTCTGTTCCTCTGCAAAGTCTCTCTCCTTCCTATGTGGAATACTTCTGCAACATTATCATACTTCAAACCAGCCATGCTTCTATTAATACTCCTTTGTATCCAGGATGGAATCATCTCCTATCCCTTCTGCTTAGATGAACCAAAATTTGCTCAAAAAGGCATTTGGCTCCCTGCTTGTTGGGCTTTAATTACACATTCCTCAATCCGTTGCCATGGATTTGCGCAATCGAGGTTGTAATTAACGTCCTGGCTGAGAAGTTGAGAAAAAATATATATTGTGCTTTGCTGATCGTGACAGGTTCTTGCAACACCCCCCCCCTTTTGGGGGGGTTGTTTTCCCTTTGCCACTGTTCTTCTCAGATTGGAAAGAGGTCCTGATGGAAGAGATCCATCTTTTCATCTGTCTTATCAACATGACTGGCTTTTTAAATTCTTTGCTGCAGAGTGACCCAGCACCAATTCTGAATTTGTTTGAGTATACAGTATAACAAACATTACTAATTATCCCAACTAGGTGGGTATCCAGGGTATCCCTCAGTTATGTTGAGGTTATGATGCCTAGAATCCACCATGAAACCCTGTGGTCCAAACATAGCTGTAGACCGTTAGGAGAAGTAAGGCTGCCTTCTCTCCTACAACACGGCCATCTCCAGAAGAGAACTTGTGAAGGGGGCTTGGGATAGGAACAGTGACCATAGAGCTATGAAGATGGAAGGGACGATGTGTGTTCCTCCCTTTGAGAAAGGACATGGAAGACGTTGCCTTCATTTTACTTGTTAGTAGCGCCCATTGTTTAGTTTGGAGAATCTCTGCTTTGTGGAACAGCTAAATGTGTAACCCAGGAAAAACATTTATATAATCAGCTCCATTGATCCCACTCAAAATTTTCTGGCTATTGTTTGTTGCTCTGCATCCCACCCACTCATAGACAGAATTGGGAATGAACAAACAGGAGCCAGAGTGCAGATTGTCAGCACTTCCCTCTTTCATCTCAGTGTCTTTAGCCTTCTTTATCAAGAGGATCCTTGCAATGCTACGTGCTTGGTTTTTGCATTTTGGAGGCAAATCTTGGAGAAAGAGAGGAACTCCTAACTGCCATACTCCAGGATCCCTGCAATCCCAATGCATATTTCAGAAAATAGAATTAAAATTATTATTGTTATCCTTTCTCAGAAGGGGACAGAAGGGACAACTATCAACTGCAAAGGAGACAGGGTTTTTCTTCCTCTTCATTCAGGTATGAGGTAGAAGGAGGAGCAAGTGAATTTGGGGGGAATTACTGTGTGTAGGTCAGAAAAGTCTGCCCCTAGGAAAGCTCAGGAATTGGCTGAGGTATCAGTGATTGCAATCCCAAATCCCCTGAATTCTTTCCAGAACAAATGCACAGCAGAAGCCTGGGGTAGAAAATGGCAAACTGTTCTTCACTTGTGCCTTGCTGGCTGTAGAGAAATAGATAGATGGCTCAGATTTGCCTGGCAAAATGTGAATGTAGAAATTCCTTACTGTAGCCCCCGTTAGACTTAAAAGAGTTCAAACGCATTCAGTTTGGCAACGTAAAGCCTAATGTAATCAGTTCTTTCTGATGAACCTAAAGAACTAAAGTTATAATCCTGGACTCATTTATCAGCCAATAGGCTTCGCCAATCATAAGGAGACTTCCTTCCAAGTAGACATCTATGGGACTTGCATGTTTGTTTGTTTGTTTTTCATTTATAAAATGTCACTGTTGGTTTTGTTTGTTTCAACCTCAAGGCCAAATCTGAAACTTTTTTTGTAGACAAGCAAGACTGACTTCCAAAATGTTAGATGATGTTTCATCTTCAGGACAGATAAAATATCCTTGGGCAGTAGCTAGGTCTGAATTCTCTCTGTGACCTGGAAAATTGGTTAGAATTTGATACAATGAACTCCTTTCTTAGCTGGCTGTTCATGAATTCTTTGGGTCTTAGCTGGGGGAGGAAGCGATGAACAAACATTCAACAGACAAAAGCCAATTTTTGTTAGCCTTCATAGTCTTTCTTCTACTTCTTCCATTTCCCTATTAGACTTGTTTAAAAAAATTGGCTTCTTGACTCAAGCCTTGCCCAAGATGCTATAATAAATAATATCAGAAGTTTGGAGGTGTGGATGGAGGAGATGATGAGTTGGGTAGCTGATTGGCTTTTTGGTTAATTGCTGCAATGTATGAATGTATCAGAGCTCACAACTGACCCAAATGAATGTACCCCACCCCAAATCCTACTTTTCTTTCCCTTTCAGTATTAAAAAAACACACACTTTTGGCTAACTGAGGGTATTTTGAAATCCTGAAATCCTTTTCTTCTAACTCTATCATCACTGCATCATAAGAAGGAGGGGATGTCCTCAAGCCACTGATTATGATTTCCCACCACAGACTTTAAGGAAGCACTTTAATTGACCATGACGATGAATCCTACAAATATATCTTGGCCAGGTGCATTCACCCAGCCCTGAATGGCAAGGAGACGTAATCTGCCTTTTGTCAAATGATCCAAGGTGAATTGAAAGGCATTCCTGGCTCTTTCCCAGGATGTATCAGAGAGAAACCATTGTATGGGTATGTGGCCAAGAAGAATTAAAAATGAGTCATTAAAGCTTGTATGTTATTGCATAGGGCTACTCAAAAAAAAACAAAATGAAACTAAGACGTTAGTCATTGAGTCACCTGAATTTGATTATGGTTATGTTTCAACTGGCAAATTCACGCTAGCAAGAGACTTTGCACAGTGGTTTCTATGTAGATAAGCACTTCAGAACCTCTTTTTGGTCTCCTCCAGAAGTAATTTTTAAACTACATTCTAACCAGGCTTGTCAAAGATCTGATCCTACTGAACTCCACTGGATTCACAAGTCTACATGGTTAAGGTTGGCCTAAACCAATGTTTCTCAACCGTGGCAACTTGAAGATGTGTGGACTTCAACTCCCAGAATTCCCCAGCCGGGTGGCCGGGTGGCTGGGGAATTCTGGGAGTTGAAGTCCACACATCTTCAAGTTGCCACGGTTGAGAAACACTCCCCTAGATAATACAATATTGATGTTAGCAACCTGTCTGTAAAAGAACCAAATCTTTCCTTTTGCTAGAAGATGTCAGCGCTTTGCTTCTCTAATACTTTTTCAGTATATTAGATTTCCTTACACCCTCTTGTAACCCTCAGAAATTCATTTTCGTTCCTTGTACACCTAGATGGATTTAAACAACTTGTTTTCCCTGAGAAGCTTATGTACAGTCAAGGTAACCTAAGTCTCCTACCTATATTAAAATCCAGCTGGCACTGTATTTGTACTAGTTGGTCTTGCCATCGGCCACTTGCAAGACGGACAGAAGTCTTTTTTTTTTAATTCCGTGATGCGTGGTGTTGCAAATTTGAAACACAGGGTATACATCTACTTTTGAATTCTAATTCTTGCCCTTGTACAGTATCCAGAAATGCATAAGAGAGACTTTTTTATATTTCTGAATGTTGTACTTTTTACTCCTTGCAAGCTTGGTAAATACATTATCTAAATGTCTTAAAAGATTGAGTAAGTGTGATGAAATTTCCTGGAACCAGCTGGCCATAAAGTGGGAGGGAGGGGTTGGTCGTGAGCAGTCCCAAGTGTCAATTGCCTTCATCGAGAAGAAGAAACAGGAGTCATGGCAGAGGTTTCCAAGCAGATGGAGTGTTTTGAGATTCGGGCTCATTCAATCTCCTGCAGTTGGTTGCAAATGTACACATTTTTTTTATTCGAAGGCTGGACGTCCCACTTAGTTGGGGAAGGTTGGATTTGCAGATTAATTTGTTCAGGAGGGAGGGAGCAGGGACCCTCTGATGGTTTCTAAATTCCTTCCAGCCTCATCAGCATGTCTTAATGTTAGGGATGCTGAAAGAGACAGGTCAGAAGGAGGGCTAGAAAGTATCCTTGGCCTCATTAATGCAGGTCCTCCCCACATGCAGCATTTGTAGCAGCCCAGGCTTGTCAACATGTTCCTCTTGTCCTCCTTGACACGGGCGAGGTGGGGTGGAGTGTAAGTAAGGCAATTAATGCCGAGACGCAGTGCGGGAGGAACAGTTTGGCCTTGCAGGAGACTTTGAGGGCAAACCAAGAGACATTCTGGATGCTGGATTGCAGTTCAGTAAATGGTTGGCTGGGCATTTGATGAAGAGCTTTGAGCTCTGCCTGGTGAGGACAGCCACAAAGAAGACATTTGTAGGCAGTACAAAACCACTTCAGAAGTTTGGGGGTGAAGCCAGTGCCCATCTATCTACCACTTCTCTTTTTGTGGCACCAACATTTCAATCCTTTGCATACATATGGTGCCCCTCCATTTGAAAAGCCACCTATACATCAAAATGACCTCTGCTCTCTTTCCACATATTAACTATACAAGGGAAGAGACCTGTGACCGGCTGTTCAAGGAAACCATTAATAGTAATAAGGAGCAAAAATGGGGTGAGAAAAGATGCACAGGGAAGTCTTGTTTTGAGACACCTCTTTTAACAGACTTCAGATGCAAGAGGCCAAATTTCCATCTGAATATGAGTCCTTGCATACAACGCCCATTAATTTACATAAATTTTACATCAATTGCAGCTATTTTCATTTGCATAATGGCCTTATATGAATGACACCGATGGATTCCAATGACATAAACCACCAACAACACTTCGTAATTTAATGAACATTTGGCAGTAATGGACTCTCCCTCTCCCCACCTGGTCCATTAAATAGATTTCACTCCACTGAAATTAAGTGGAGGAGAAGCAGGGCAAATGTTGTTATATCCTTTGAAAATCCATTTGTAGAATTCTCCCCATTTTTGAAAGAGGTGAGGAAATGGGCTAAACTCTTATCAGGATGGCTTCCTAAAATCAGCATGGCATGTATGACCCTCCAGATGTCTTTGGACTGAACTCCCATCAATCCAGATCATAGGCTATATAAAGCCCTGAAGACAGCCCCATCTGGAGGACCATTTGCTGCCCATTCAGATAAGTTTCACAGACCATGATGAAAGGAACAGTAACCTAGCGATGTTCATCTTGTGTCCTAGATATTTTGACAGCAGGTTCCACCTGCTTCCACCACCATGGTCAGCGACCCTCCAAAAAGGGAAACTGGGAGCAGTTATCTGAGATACTTGGAGAACACCAGGTTGTCTTTGCCTGGGTGTTACACTGACAACATCACTAAATTTGAAGGTACCAAGTTTCATAGCACTGCACACTAAAATCCATGGGGCCCAGGTTCATATTTTGTGTAAAACCTTGTATTTTCATGTCTACTTTATAGAGTCCTTTGAACCCTTAGCCCTGTCAAATGAGTCTAGAAATGGGAGCTGATGCAACTGGCTTGTTTTATAAGCGTAGCTGGCAAATGATGTTTAAAATACAATTGGAAGATTTTTTTAAAAAAATGGCAGCCTTTGGCCCACTTTCTCGTCACTAAAATCATAGGTAAAGGTAAAGGTTTCCCTTGACGTAAAGTCCAGTCGTGTCCGACTCTAGGGGGCGGTGCTCATCTCCGTTTCAAAGACTTGGAGCCGGCATTGTCCCTAGGGACACTTCCGGGTCATGGGGCCAGCATGACTCACGGAACGCCGTTACCTTCCCGCCGAAGCGGTACCAATTAATCTACTCACATTTGCATGTTTTCGAACTGCTTGGTGTGCAGAAGCTGGGACGAGCAACGGGAGCTCACCCCGCCGCGCGGTTTCGAACCGCCGACCTTCCGATCGACAGCTCAGCGGTTTAACCCGCAGCGCCACCGCGTCCCCACTAAAATCATACTTTTATGTTATATTTTATATAACAATGATTGGCCTGAGTAACAAAAAGGGCTACTGCTGTGCTAACCCATGGCTTGCTTAACCTGAGTCTAATTGAATAAACCACAATTAGCTGGTTAATTTAATAAACTATAATATGCCCAGGATCAGCAGAACTAAACCAACTCCATTGTGAATTTGTCCAAGTTCTGAATTCAGAACTGTGCGCGGCAAACAACAATGCCTCTAAAAACCCAGTTGTGAAAGAATATGATTTGCACACAGCTTAAACATCAATTTGTTTGTTATTTGTATGTGAATTCACACATTATGGCTTTAGGTCAGGTTATGAATGCAAGAAATTTAATACACACAAACCGCACTAGTGAAATATGCAGAATACAAGAACCACTGGCTTCTGAATGCCTAAAAGATTTGTTCAAATCACCCATCCCTGGTGGTATCAGGGTAAGGTTTTGAGGCAGACATCCAGGGCTCGCTCAGCAGAATAAGCAAGAGGATCTGTAAGTAACATTCTAACTTTGGTAACTCCTGATGGGTGGCAGGTCAACTTCTGTTTTTTTTTTTCCATCAGCATAATTTCAGGATTTAAAGATGCCCACATCTGGAAGTCAAGGTTTTCCTACAGGGTTGACCTCATTTGGAAGGAGATAGTTCACATGATTTCCCCTCCAACCCCCAGCAACTTAGTAATTTCCAGGCTGAAACCTACCTTCCCTTGAATCTCTTAATGTTACCTTATTAACAATCAACCTCAAGGGTGAACATGGGGTGCATTTAATTTTGAGGGGCAAAGGAAGAAGTACAGAGTCTCAAAGTGGTTGGTAGCCTCATCACTCCCATGGCCTGGGGTCTCCAATTTCTCACTGTAATACAGTATGCCCATCTGATTCCCATCTCAAAATGGCAGGAAACAGTGCCATCAGTTTTCTATAATCATGGCCAAAGGAACTGGCCCTGGATCTGCAGGATGCCTACAGGGTACAGCAGGTACCCCATCCCTGATGTAACCTCCCCCCACCCAAGCCTTTCAGGAGGAGTGGTGTAACAAGCTATCCTCCATCCACACAAACCTGAAGTTCACATATTCACCCATTGCAGCTCACTCTTCCCAGCTTCCACCTTCTCATTTGGTGGCCGACTTAATTTTGTGGATGGCATACGGGCTGGATTCCTTGGGGATCCAAATCTCATCTCCTTCATGACCTCTTTGATCAGCTGCCCCCTCCAAGGCCGCAGTCAGTTCTGGCCCAAAGATGTTGGTGGTGTTCCGGTAATTGTGGGTAAGATGGCCGAAAGAGAATTCGGATGAGCTGTCCTCCCGATTTTCTTCATCCTGGTCATCCTGCAACTTGGTTGTCTCCAGCTGTATGGTGTCAGTCAACTGTGCCTTTTTGAAGGCCTCTTTGAGGTCATGTAAGAAGGATGTTTTGGGGGCAAAGAAGAGGAGGAGAAACACCAGCCCTCCAGATACCCCACATAGGAAATAAAAGCCCGCCTTCTCAGGAACACCTGTGAAGAGAGAAGATGATGCTCAATTCACAAACCACAACAAGCCATGGCTTGTTCAACCCTGGTTTACTGAACCAATCACAATGGCCTGGAATGTGCAGTGTATGTCCAGGTAGAGGGCTGTACTTGGCTTTAGAATGGCCTGCCGTGTCCTGGAGTCCAAAAAAGCAACTAGTGAGGCCAGGAGAAAAAATAAGTTTGATTTAATTTCTCTTACATTGAATGAGAATTAAGTACAGTTAGCCTGTTTGTTCTCCACTGAAGTTCACCCAACATAGTATGGCTTTGCATGAGATATGAACCACGTCCTTACGCAAACCTTCACTCCATAAATCCTGAAGACAAAAAGTTAAATAACTTTCTGGTCTAGAGGCTGTATATAAACTTGCCCTAAATTCTCAGTGGTGGGAGAGAGATGGAGGAGTCACAGGACTAGTAGAACCCTGAAGGATTATGAAAATGTAGTATGAAAATCAGGGCTGGCCCTGCTATTGGGAAGGGTGAGATGATGACCAGAGGTCACAGATCCTGGGGGTGAGATTATTTTCCTTGAGACCCCTCGGCTAGCTCCCTGATATCAGATGGGGCGAAGAAAGCTGTCCTGACACCAAATGCCATGTATAAGGTTCATCTAGGAGTCTTTTGTCATCTGTAGAATACTAGGGGTCTTCTCATCCTTTGCCTTAAGCAGCGAAACAGCATGAACTCCTGCTGCAAACGGATCCAAACCATTGATTCCAGCTTAACAGTTGAATTTTCACCATCACACAACATTTAATTTGGTTTTGCTTTCAGTGGCAGAAAGAACACAACTCTAATTTTCAGCTCCTCTCACCAAAGAGGATCACCTCAACTTGCTGCATTCAAGGAAACCGATCCCAGCATCTGGGCAACTACCTTCCGCCCACCCGGTGCTCTCAGCATTGCGCTAAAACTTTCAAAGGAAGGGGAGGAACCAAGTCCTCCAGTTTAGCTTAGTTTATGAGCCTCCCGTTTTTGCAGGGTCCTGAACCAAAAAGATGCACCCACCATTTGGGCCCCGAGAAACAAAACATGAGATTCTTTAGTACACTGTTCATTTTTAAAATACTTTAAAAACTTCGTTGCCCGGTCCAGAAATGAAGCATCTGTAAGCAAACAACCAAGCTCAGAGAGCACCAAGGACTCCACAGTTCAGCCCTGAGCTACAGAGATTCTCTTCTATTGGTGCTCTCTTCCATATCAGATGGAGGAATATATCTTTATTTCTCCTCCATAATTTTCTTAGTTCAGGGCAGGCATTTTCAAACTTTTTCAGGCTGCAAGGTGCCTGTTAGCTAAAAAAGAAAAAACATCCCAGAACTCCTGAGCAAGAGGCAAAGTTCTAGTAATAGAAAACTGTTTTCGGGTGAACTTTTTTTAAAAAAAAATTTGCATGTAGTCTGTTGTAGAACCCCCATCAAATTCTCACGGAACCCCAGAGTTCTACAGAACACCGTTTGAAAAACCCTGGGTTCTAGATCTCCTTCCAAAGCTGCTGAGCAGTTTGTGTTTTATCAAGGATTGTTGCCTTGAACCCAAATGCATCTGATTTGGATTTTTCAAACCAGTAGACTAGATTGAGAAGTCAACAAAAATTGTTCTGAGCTGCCCAGAGTTGTTGAGAATTGGGCAGCATACACATTTAATTTGTTGTTGTCATTCTAGGGGCACTCTGGGGAGACCAGTTCCCTATTATTCCCAAGGAAACAACCTGTATTTGTCCATGAAGTCACCAGATGTCAAGTTCTACAAGTATGGTGTACACCAACAAAAAAGTTATCCTTTTGAAATTTTCACTTCGCAAATTTTCCAGAAAATCCCTTTCTTTTTCTAAAAAACCAACAACCTATCAGGGAAAAGTCTGAACGAATGAGGCTGATGTACAAAATACGTTTGATGTTTTGGGGCAAAATAGGAGGAGGAAGCACGGCATACACCCCCTTGACCCCCTGTATGGAAGGTGGGATACAAATCTAATAAATGGATAAATTACCGGAGAAACAATTTGCCACATGGTGCATTAGACAAATTTGGGAATGGAAAAGGATGTACCTGCAGGGAAAACTGGCAAAAAGAACCCAAAGACAAAGCTTAGTGCAAACTTTGAAACCAAGCTTGACAGGGAGAAAAAATGTAACTTATGGGTAAAAAATGAGAGGCAAGAGGAAATGGAAATGGGAAGATTTGTATCTACGCTCCACCCCACAGTGGTTGCATTGTAAAATGTTGGGACATTTTGCCATATTACGATCACTTCAGTCCTAAGCACAGCTGTCTTTTCTGATCTCCTGTCACACCATCCACTCCTGTAGGGCCAAGGATGATCACACGTACCCCAGATATGGGCTAATGTTTCCAGAGAGCTAGTAAATATCATCAGATTTTCTTGGAACCGCCTGGACAGCCTCGGCCCGGTGTACCAGCCACCTGTAGCAAATAAGGGGATAGGATGGTCTTACTGATGAAGCTTCCAGAACCATGAGAAGACAGTTCCTTTTCTCAGGCCAGGTTAGTTTGGATCGCTTAAGGGAGAAGCACAAACTCACTGGCTCATGCATCTTTTGAAGGCCACATCTCTCCCATGGGGGTCAGTGACTTTTGACAACCAAAAGCAATGCCTTCCTCTGTGCCACTAGATTCCGTGGTCAAGGGCTGAAGAGGGAGGCGAAATGGCATCAGACAGGGAGGTAAGGGTTCTTGCTTATGACATCATCATGCAAATGACATCATGCAGTTTTCATGATGGTGTCATGTTGTGCATGACCTCATACAAGGTTTTCTACATGCATGTTGCCAGAAATACACAACTTTGGTCAGCTTGAGGGTAGGAGAAGGACTGCTTCAAAAGTGGGTGGAGCCAGGTCCTATTGAGGGAGTGAGGAAAGATTAAGGCATCCATTTTGTTTCTTATCCCACCCACCCCAACTTTCCAAACCATGCAAAAATGGAAGAGATATTCATGACTCTATGCCCACAGATGGACTGCAGGCGGCCTCAGGCAACACACCCTGCTATGTTTATTCACCATCATAACAGCCACGTTGACATGATATGCTTCAGTTGGTTGCCAAATTGATGCATTTCTGGCTTGGCACAATGTATTTAACCAAATAGTTTGGTTTGTGCAACGTGCTATCTATCAACAACAAAAGAACAAAACCCCTTAACCAAGCGTATTATCTTGTGTGAATTCACAAACATCTTTCTCATCAGAGGTCAGCAGGAAATCATCTTGCTATTATTTGGCAATGTGCCACCAAGTTTCAGTAGCAAAATCCTTGGGAAAGGATTGAGTTACAATTGAAGGGAGCTATGTCAGTCCTACAGGCTGCTACAAGTTTATTATCTAGGGAAGCACAACTGGCGTCTCAAGGAAATGCATTTTTCCCCTTGGGGAGCCCAGCTGAGACCTTGCGCCAGGAGGGAAATCAGAAAAGAGCCGCTGAGGGGGAATGGATTCCCACTGGGAGACCTGTTCTCTTCCAGGCAGAGGCGCCCAGTACAACTGAGGCAAAAGAGATGCCAGATTCAAAAGCTGAAGTATGGATGTCACAGAGGGAGAACACAATATGCTGCCTGTATGCTCTTACACTCTGTGCTGCCATGGTGGAAGGCCTCCCTCCATCTTGCAGACCAAGGGTGGAGAACCCAAGATCCCTCAGATATTGCTGAGCTACAAATCCCAGAATCCCTCACTCTGGTTCAGTCCAACTGACGTTGAGAGGTGTAACATGGTAACATCTGGAGGGTGGCTGATGTTCTTTAGAGGGTGTGAAAAACAGATGAGAAGCCCTGTGGAAGAGGCACAAGGAAGCATCTTCCCTCCTTCCCTTGAGTTTGCCTCCAGGTTTTCCTCCAGAGCAACTTTTGCCGAAGCTGACATCCTCTCTGCTAGGCTGGGAGTTTGAGTCCCAGCATTCCCAAACAACATGCACGATGAATTCCAACAATGCATCCCTTTGGGAAAAGCCACTTCCATCCCAAGGGTACCCACAGAAACAACTTTCCATTCCATGTGCAAAACAGGCTGTGAAAACTCGGCCTGTCATTAGAAAACTTGATAGTCCAACTGGACCTGTGGAAAAGTATCACAGGAATATCATCCCTCTGGACACCAATTGATCCTGTTCATGCTTCCAGCCAGTCATTCGTGTCATTCAAGGATTTCTTTTCCACTCCCTTTCCCTAAATGTTCTATTGTTCATATCCAACTCTTGTTTTGCCTTGGGTGGCTACTTGCCCAGCTCAGTCCTTATGGAACTGTTTCTTGGACATGGGGGTTTAACTCCTTGTCGCAAACTTTGGGGCTCCATGTACACACTGCTGTTCTCTCCTCTTTCTCTGCAGCCATGTCATGGCCCCAGGTCTCCTGGCACCCACTCCTGGCATTTGCAAATACAAGGACTGTCACCCCCACACCACCTGAGATAGGAGAATGATGGGGGGCAGGTCTTTTCCCAGCTACTTCTCAATCCAGAGAAGTCCTGTGGATTAAAATAAAGGCAGAATATTTACCATGCGTGTAATCCGAGATTGAGAAGGGATCTTCTCGGGAGTCACGGGTCGCCTCCTCTAGCAACTGCCTTGGCACTGAAAAACAAACAGGAAAGCTTTGCAGGTGGTGGGCAGAGGCAAACAAAGGCTGGTTTAACAGTTACCGTTTCCAGGGGCAATGTTTGCTTTGTGGTTAATGTACACGAAAAACAGAATTGCTAAAATGAGGCCATCGGTTATACAAGCACTAAGAGAGGGCTTGGTCCTGGGGAAGATCACTGGTTCAACAATTAAGGGGCGGGGAAATGCCAGGCTAGTTAAGCAGTGGCTTTGATTTGACAAGGATTTTTTTTCATACTAGACAACCCATGACCCGTTGGGTCATCGTTTCAGAGATATTTCCTTACCAGATTCCGCAATGCCTTCAACAACTGCAGAGCTTCTAAAGTACTGCCTTCACTGGAAAAGTTCTTAAAAATTCAGGGAGATGTTCAGAGGTGTATCTGCTTTGAAAGTAGCTGATGTTGAACTGTATAGCACAGTCAAACCTCAGGAGCTGACCACAGGAAATGTTTTATGGCATTTTGTTTTATGTCATAAAGTGTTTTAAAAAATTTGCCAAATTTCAATTCCAGGGGAGTCATGTGTCCTGGATTTTGGACACATTCTGTAAGTTAGCCCATTTGAGGTGCATTGGTTCAAAAACTATTGCCCTATGATGCACCGTTTTGCCCAGTTAAAGGTTACAAAGTATCAAACAGACACAAGCTTTTTTCTTAGTTTATAGAAGATATGCCAAAGTCCCAAACATGTTTAACTTGGAATGGAGAAGTCAACCCCTGATCACTTAGCTTGTCTGTTCCTTGTCCTTCCCGCCTCAAATGCAGATGTCAGCAGGTTATTTTGCTATTCTGCTTACCACAAGTATAGGATACTCTCAATTGTTTCTTCACTCCAGGGAAGCAAGGATCTCCGAATGTAGCCTTGTTAGCAACAATGGTGCAATTCTCCTTCTTGTGGCACCTCTGGGACACTCTCCTCAAGGCATCAGGAGCTATGCATTCTACAAATCACACACATGCACAACACAGTCAGTCCAGGGTGTGTGTGTGTGTGTGTGGAGGAATGGCAGATTCTGGATGTTGGCTCAGTTGTGAACTTTCCAAAAAGACCCCAAAGGTAGAGTGCCTACCACAGCCTTTCTCAAATGGGTGACCACCAATTTTGTTAGAGCTGAGTCACAATATTTCCCAGAGAAGAGTTAGAGACCAGCCTGGTGCAGCCCATTTGGAAATGGCTTTCATTTCATTTCATTTCATTTGTAAAATGCAAGCCTTGCATGGGTGAATCTGTTCCATCCTGTCAAGATGCTGAAAGCAAAAACAGCTGTTCATCAAGAGACGCTCCAGATATTTTAGACCACGTTGCTCAAGAGATCACATCAGCATGGCCAATGGTCTCAAGGCTTATGGGATCTGGAGTTTAAAATATCTGGAGAGAATCATCACATTTATCACAGCCCTAAGGCCAGACACAATAAAACTATACAGCAGCAACAATCTTACATTAATACATACATACATACATACATACAAAAACAGAAGCAATTAATATACTATGATCCAAAATTAATTAAGAATGAAAATACTAGAATGAATTGAAATAAAATACTATCTTAAGAAATTCAAAATCTAAGTGATGGTGCGGCGTATTGTGCAGATGGTAGCACAAAACTGGGCAACCTGGGAGGATATTTTTGGGTCCTTGTCCAAAAGAAGTAGCATTAGATAGAAGTCACTCTCCCTGCCTGGACATTTCTTCAATAATGGATATATTATTGAATATATATGTATATACATATACATGGAGAGTCATACATGTCATGCTGTTTTTATATATATGTATTAATGCAAGATTGTTGCTATTGTTTAGTTTCATTGTGTCTGGCCTTAGGGCTGCAATAAACATGATGATGATCTGGAGAGAACCAGTTCACTATATTTGCTGCCCTCGAGAAGGGGCTTTCATGCTTTTCCAGGCCATGGAAGCTTTTAGTTTAAAACAAAAAAACGAAAAACAGAACCCACAAAATGGCAGACGTGGTTTTATTTTTTGTTTCTTTTGCAGGAAAACAAATCCACTATTTCTAATCATGGATGCCCCTGGATGCATTTTTCTCTTTTCTGTCCTTAGTCTCTCTGGGAACCCTGCAGAACACAGTTGGGGGGAAAAAAACTGCTCTAAAGAATATTCCTGGACAATGCCCAAACTCCTTACATTTGACTTTCACAACAGTGTCATTGTGAAGGGTACTGCTTTTGAGCTTAACATCTCTCTTGTCCAGCTTTCAACTGAAATTAATAATGAAGGGAGAATAGTGGTTGGTCATGTGGAGAGCACATTTCAGGCCAATGTTGGTTTCTGCTGGGTGTACAGGCAGTACTATACCTGAGTAGTGGGGAAAGGGCCAGAGTTGAGCAGGCAACAACAGGCAATAACAAAAGGAGCTGCAGGTCATTAGGACAACAGAAGTTGGCATCAGCCCTTGCTGGAGTGTGCCTCTTGGCAGTTGCCCAGATATACCAATTGCTGACTTTTTGAGTCCAGTAATGGATCCCTAGGGAGAATGGAAGGCAAAAGGAAGAGGGGCCGACCAAGGGCAAGATGGATGGATGATATTCTAGAGGTGACGGACTCATCCCTGGGGGAGCTGGGGGTGTTGACAACCAACAGGAAGTTCTGGCATGGGCTGGTCCATGAAGTCACGAAGAGTCGGAAGCAACTAAACGAATAAACAACAATGGATCCCCAGCTCAGAACTAGTTACATCCATGAGTTATCCCAAAAGGAAGAGGAACCAGGACTGGGTGTCTGAAGGAGGTGACACTAAAAATGGATCTCTTTCCCTTACAACACTTCTGCACCACCATTTTTCCTCTCCAATCTTCAGGTTTTCCTTCTCCTTTGAAGGCCACCCCAGCGTTTCAAAAGGCTGAAACCCATCACGACTGGTTCTGCAGCAACAAAGGTCACCTCATCTCCAGTTCAACCCAAAGGAAAGAAAGAAAAGAAGGGGAAAGAAAGAGTAGTGTGGCATTTTACACACCACCCTGTGACAAACTGATAGGACTCTGGTTCATTTCACCTTCATTAGCTTGAGCTGGGCTGCTTAGAGGAAGCTGCAGAACCAACCAACTAGCATTCCCCTTTCAGGACCTGTGAGCTTGTTGGGGAGGGAGGCAAGTTTCCATGGGGAAACTTCTCCAACCAGCTGCCATAATGGAAACATAGCGGTCCAGAGCTGCCTTCAAACTAGCGCCAAATCCTGATGTGGAAGTGCCCACAGCCTCACAAAGTGCAGAAATGCTTAGGATTTCCTTAGCAGATGCTGGCTTGCTGTGTACCTATTTCAGGTCCTGTCCCATTCATAGAACTGCACTCCAACTTCCCTCGCAACGGTTGTCCATAGATTGAAGAATAAATAGCTAGAACTGATTTGCTCCGACACTGCAGTCTCATCTTGTCATTTTCGCACACAGTCTTGAGACGATAATTGGCTGGGAAAGAAGCAAAATCATTCCTTGTAGTCCCTGCCCTTTCCCTCCCCCATAATATTTTGAAACCTTAAGTTTTAAAATCTCTCTTCCTTTTATTAGCGCCATACTTGAGGTAAGGGACTATCAGTACAAGTTTGGCTCTCAGAATGAGTTCAACAACATGCTAAACCTGAAGAAGAATTCTGTTGGGCTTAGCCCAGCCATTAATGGTTGTAAGTGTTGGATAGACTGGGGCAACTGTGGTTTATTCAATAATTCAATAACTACAGTTAGTCAAACTACAGCTTAGTATGATTTAGCCCCAAAAGTTTTAGTCAACTGCTTTTGTTTTCATCTCTAGGTGCTTCCAGATAAAGCTTCAAAGTCACCTCTCCTCATTTGAAATGTGCTTTCAGCTGCAATTTAAGAGGTGATCAGATAAACCTAGTGGTATGCAAACAAGGACAGGTCACTTCTTATTATGTTAACAAATGGACTGTTGACGAATCTCTGAGGAATCCTAGGTTTCCCTTGACGTAAAGTCCAGTCGTGTCCGACTCTAGGGGGCGGTGCTCATCTCCGTTTCTAAGCCTTAGAGCCGGCGTTGTCATAGACACTTCCGGGTCATGTGGCCGGCATGACGACACGGAACGCCGTTTCCTTCCCGCCGAAGCAGTACCTATTGATCTACTTACATTTGCATGTTTTCGAACTGCTAGGTTGGCAGGAATCCTAGAGTGGATGCAATTATTCAGCTTTCCTCTGGGAGGTCTCCAATCCCCACCACCAGCTTTCACTGCTCCCTTCCCCAAAGCCCTCCAGAGAGATTGAAACTTTTGACCATGCCTCCACCAATGATGTTATAGCAGCTCTGGATGGCCTCCTGCAGCTCTCCAGAAGACCACAGGGTGGAGTTGATCCTACAAGTCTTGTCCTCTTCTGCATTAATGCCTTGCTGAACTCACTCACCAGGTCTGCATTTGTACGAAACCACCAAGTATTTGTGTGTTCCTGGGCATGGATCAGGCCCAAACACATGGCTGTGGACAAGGAAATGGCACCATCGTTGGTCCTGGCACTCGTCCATCATTTTCTGGTGGAAAGGACAAGCATTGAGTGTAGCCCAGTCTTATTTAAAAAGACCATAACTAGTCCCCAGAAGTGTGTAAACCAGTTTTCCCCAACCCAGCAATCTGTAGAATTTTGTGACCACAAGCTTCATTTTTCCCAGTTAAACTGTGGCCAGCTGGATGGATGGAAAGTCTGGTGAAGGCCAGGATAGAAAAAGCAGGCTTCATGTCCCCCCTTTGTTTCTTCCCAACCTGTTTCATTTTTTGTCTTGAAACTCCTAATAGGTTTTAAGTGAAGTAGACAAAGATCACTTGTAAATGCAATGCACCAAGGGACTGTAGATCTCCAATTTTCTTGCAAACCAAGTAACCACTTCAGATGAGAATGTGGTTTACAAGACCCAAGAAGACAAGAAACAGTTAAATGATTAGTTGCTGTGATCAATCTTCTCCACAGCTGCATTAAAAAAAAACTCCATGTGTTGAATGCGAAGCTGTCCTAAGGGTACATTGAAACATTCCCCAACTGATGCCTCCTTAATGCTGCCTCCATCTCATTATCCACAGCGAAGGCCAACTCTGCATCTTTCTGGTCTACTGCAGAAATAATGCTTTTGCCTTCTCCTGCCACAACCTTGGTGTCACGCATGCTTTGCATCACTTCGGCAGCAGCAGAGGCAAAGTGGTGGCAAGGGCTGGGATCTGCCTAACTCCTATTGGCTGCCTTGGGTTGCTGGGTGAATGCCCCCTTCTCTCCAGCTGCTGCTAACTGCACTCCCCAGCCATTCGGGCTTGTGCTGCTGGATTGACATGACATCGGGAGAGGAACAGCAGTTCCAAGGTTTCTGGAGAAACTGTTAGATCTAAAGTGACATGTCCTTCAGACTCCTGAAGGAACAAACACTGAGGTAGGAAAGGTGCTTTGTGGAGCACTGCAACACTTACCATGTGGTCTGCTTTGGGGGACATTTGTGGCTACAAAGGTCTGGCAAGCAGGTTGCTCAAGCAGGACTTACATTTGAAGGTTCTGGTATCTGCCCAAACTCACCTGTTCCCCCAGCTCATCTTAGAGGGATCAGTTGGTGGATGTTTATCCCCCTGCAGGGATAGCCATCAATTGTTTAATTGCTTAGGACAGTACCTTAGCCTCATTACCAGCCACAGGTAGTCCTCGACTTACAATCACAGTTGGGACCAGAATTTTCATCATAAGTCGTTGTGGTCGTAAGTTGAGTCACCATGTGACCGGACCCGATTTTACAACCATTTTTACAGCAGTTGTTAAGGAAATCATTGCAGTCATTAGAGTGAATCTAGCTTCCCCAATGTGCTGGTTTTTTGCCAGAAAATGGCAAAAAACATTGTAAAAAGCGATCACATGACCACAAGACACTGCAACTGGTCGTAAATGCGAAGCGCCTGAAATGCAATCATGTGACTGTGGGGGTGGTGTGATGTTTTGTGATGCTCAGAAGTGCTTTACAGGCCATAAAGCACCTATTCTGAGGTTGTTGTAACTTCGGATCATTGTTAAACGAACGGTCATAAGTCAAGGACTAGCTGTACATATCCAGAGCAACTTATCCCAGCAAACGTTTGTGCTGTTTCATAGACTGTGGAGAAAGCACATTAAACCAGCTAGCTAGATGTGCCCTAAGTCTGGTTTGGCTCTTTGTGGAAAAAGTCAGGAAAATACTTTTCCAGCACATTCCTTCCTGGATCTTTCAATCCACCTACAGGAGAAATCTCAACACCAACCAGTCTTTGGGCAGCATCCAAATGCATCCCTTCGCTAGCCACTAGATGGCAAGGTATCCTTCCCGAAAGCCTCCTAGCTGGGAATTTGTCTTGCTTCTTGGCTGACACAACTCAACAGCCAAATCAGGGAACGTGCTGTCTGACAACACCCTAGCTGTCACCTGTAGAGTTAGGTAGCCCAAATGGGCTTTCCAGCTGTGACTGGTAGAGGCTGCCTTCTGCCTGAGTTGCCCCACGTTGCGAAGGCTTACACCAGAACGTCCCTTCCTCAATCTCTGTTGCTCTTCCTTTGCTCTCAAAGAAGCTGTTGGTCCTGCAGCATGGAAGACTTTCAGGAGCAGCAGCATCTTTCTGATGCTCTTTTCAGTTCTGTCTTTTGGTTTATTTGCTTAATGATTCCACACTTAAAAGGGAAAAAGAGCTTAAAAGTAGGGTAGGAAGTTGACTTGTTTAGATAAACCATAATTCAACCTCATTAATGGAGGCATTCCCTAACTTGCTGCTCTCCAAATATATTGGACTTCAGCTCTCATCATCCATGGCCAGCATTTCCAGGAATGTTGGGTATTGGAAAGCCAAGATATGTAAAGGGATCCAGGTTGGGGGAAGTCTGGCTTTGGATTCGGAAAATACCCTTCATTCTGGTCATGTTTGTTCTGCATTGACTTTCATTTTCACTACTGTAATTTCCAGACTGTACATTAAGAATCTTATAGCACAGATCATGTGGTGCAGGAGAGCAATTTTATGTGCATGAGCCATCATAGAAGGTGCAATGACAATGTAATAATGTCTTCAGAGATGACAAGGTTGAAATCTGGGTGAGAAACATTTGCAAAATATTCTACCACCAAATTTCCATGGCGTAAGCTGGGTGGCAGTGGATCCTTCTTGTTTTATGAGATTAAGTCATCAGTAAAGTTATGAATAGACTGTGGCTTTTTTTTTTTAAAGAAAAGACCAAAATAGTACCAACGCTTAGGTTTGTGATGCAGAAAACATTCTTCTCTGTGTTAGAGCCTCTTACCTGATGGGCTGTGGCAGACGAACAATCAATGTTTTCCAAGAAGAATTCTCCTGAGGATGGACAGAGGTTCGGGCTGGGTACCCTGCGCCCATAAAAAGCAGAAAGTATGCTAATGGAGGTCTTGTGGGGACAGAGTATTGTTAGCTGCTCCCCATCACAGGCATGGATAGTGTGATTCTTCAAAATCTTCCGCAAATAACCTTGTGAAAGAAGAAGGGAATAGACATCAGAAACCTTGGAAGTCTTAGTTGCACTTGACATTAGATGTACGGGTAACTACCTAGGACTGTAGACTCTAGAACCCAAGTCCCAAAAGATCAGGAGGACTGATATTTAGGAAAGTTGAGACATCTTTTCCAGCCAAACACTCACTAGCATTCCCATTATTCCCTGTTCTAGAATGTGGCAGGTTCTGAAGTCTTCCTTTACGCAAGCAAATGTGAATTTTCAAGGTGTTCTACAGAAAGTGCCAGCATCATGTGGGATTTCATTAGGACTAGTCTATTCCAGCACAAATTTACTATTAAATATTGTGGGCTTTGGCTTAAGGTCACCAAGTAAAAAACCAGTTGGACAGCACTGAACATTTCGGATGAAGGTATCAGTCGCTACTTGACAGACCCTAGTGTAGCTTTGCATTTTTAATTGCAGGGAAGTAATTTTCTAAGTTGCTGCTGTTTCTACTGATGTAGTAGCACAGCCTTCGTTGTGGGAATGATTTGAGTCCTACAAATACTATAGATTTGATCTATTGTATTTGTAGGAGTCCTACAAGATACTACTAGATATACTCCTACAAATACTACTAGATCTGACAATATAATGCATAGCCAGATAAATAAATAGAAGCAACACAAGCATTATTGGCAAGCAATTCTAAAATAGAAATATTTCTGTTAGGGTAACGTGAATTCAAGTCAATGGACAATCAAAATATCCCCTTGATTTTTTTAAAGTTTGGAGTCGCCGTTCAAAAGAAGACACACACACCAACATACACACACACAGTCCTTTATTTGTCATTCCCCCTATCTCTCTCAGAATGATCTTGCTTTCTTTTGATCTCCCCAGTTTTCCCTGCAGGAATAAGAGAAGTTTAAGAACGTGAGTTACAACTGGTCATCTCTCATCCTCAGCCACCACCAATCAGAAGATAGCAACTGTCGATGTTGAAGCAGGACACTCCTTTGTCCCAGTTTTAGCTCATCTCACAAGCTTACCTGAAAACTCAGGAGCTGCCTCCAGTAATGCTGGAAAGCAGGACAAGCTCACCACAGTTCCAACAAGCCAAAGCCAACCCATCAGCCAAGATCCAGACATTGCATTGTATACTCAGCCTTGGTGTAGCCCAGGCTCCAGCGCAATTTGTTGGTATCTCTCATCTCCTTCTGCTGCTGGAAAGTAAACACTCCTATTGTCCATTAACAATGAGCTAGTTCTCTACATGGCTAGCCGTATGTGTTTGGTGTGTGCGTGTGTGTGTGTGCCTAGCTAACTAAAAGAGTTCCTGCACTAAACCTGGTGCAGGCTTTAGACATCATCGTGCCCAAAATTAAAAATCAAAATAATGTTTGTCATTCCACTGGTGTATACACTTTTTCTTTCTGGCTGAGTTCAGGTTGACAAACCACCATTCCTGTGTTCACCTACCATGCATTGCCCGAAGAAATAAATCATACTATGGCTTAATGCAATGGCTTGGTCCACATAGCCTGCTAAGGCAATGTCTGCATCTCCTACAACACGCTGAACAACACACTATCCAACCCTTTTTCAGACTAGTTTAGTATACTATGCAAAACCACTTCCGCCCTCTCTCCCCACACTTCTTTTTAATGGCACACAAAAATTGAGGTTGGACATGAAGTCTGAAAAACGGTGTTTCTCCCCTTCTGGAATTCGTTTTGAGTCAATCCTTGGCAGTGTGACCCCTAATGCAACTGTGCCCAATCCATGTTTTTTTCACAACCTAACAAAACCCTGGCAGGGAGCTCTCTGCCCGCTACAGGAGTTGACTGGGGCATGAGTCCACTTTCAATCAGATTAAGTCAAAAAGTTATCAATTTGTTGCTAGTCTTTGTCAAGGACATAAGAGGCAGTAGCAGCTTGCAAGCAGTTTCCGAGGTTCCAGCCAGTAGATTATCCAACCAAACAGTCGTGGCAACTGGCAAGCTGTTCTCATCTCCAAGAAAACACCTTTGCCAACATTATCCTAGCTAGGCATCTACCTTCTGGGCAGGCTTAATAATGTCTCCTTCATATTCCCTACCCAGATGCAGCTGAGGCTATGCAGCTTTGGTTTTATTACATTCAGTCCTACAAAGCTTCAGCTCTCATTGGACACCTTCTGCAGTAGGTAGCTGCTTCTTTGCCTGGCTATCTTCTGGATTCTCACCCGTCACCATCTCTTTCTCAAGGATTGGGAACCTGTGTCTAGTTACAGGTCCAAGTCTTCAGTCTCAGAGTTGGAAGAGATGGGGCCTGCATCTGGCCATTCAGGTTAGTGCTGGGCTTCTCAGCATATGAAATAGCAAATATACATGGCTGGCTGGGGAATTCTGGGAATTGAAGTCCACACATCTTAAGGTTGCCAAGGTTGAGGAACACTGCTCTAAGCTGTTCAATTCCCAAAGGTTTTGAGTAGCATATCAGCAGTAACATGGGTTAAAAACAGTAGACACCACAACTATAGTAACAATTCACTGACAGTGCTACCCAACAGCAGTAGAGTGATCCACATTGGCCCAAGCACTTTCCTGAACAGCTGTCTTCCCAGCTGTTTGGAAGCCCAGCTGGGAAGAGGCAGTTGAAATATCTAGGGAAAGTTGTTCCATCAAAGAGGGACCATCACTGAAAAAGTACATCTAGGAGGTCTCCATAGATAGTGTTCTCTTAGCGAGGAGACTCTTAACAAGACTTCTCTCCCAGTTCCTACCAGACATGCAGATTCAATCCAGAGAAGGCAATCTCAGAGATATCCAAGCCCTGAAACGTGAAGGGCTTTAGAGGGATAAGCAGCAACTTTAATTGCACCCAGAAGCTAACTGGCAGCCAGTGGATGTCCCACAGTAGAGATGCTATACTAGTGAACCATAATTCCTTGGCCACCATATGCTGCACCAGTTGAAACTTCCAGATGGTCTTCAAGGGCAGCTCTGTGAAGAACAAGTTGCAATTGTCCAGCCATAAGATGACAAAGACATGTATAAGTGTGCACAATGCCTCCTGATCCAGGAGAGCCATAACAGGTGCACAAAATGCAATTATCAGCCCAGCTCTTTTCTGAGGATGAAGATGTCCAGCTGGGTCCAGATGTGTATTTTCCATTGATTCTATATTGAAACTGTTCAGAGCTCTTGAGGCATTGCCTTCCTGCCACAGCTAGAAGCAGAACATATACGGGGGCTCCATGCAGCACTTAAAATAGCAATGCTCTTTCCATTAAAAATCCAGAAATGCCCATCACTACCAGCAAAATCCTATTTTATTCTTGCTCAGTAGTAAAAGCTCATTTAGCTGAGACCCAATTTCTTCCTGCAACTGTTATTTTAATTAACTGTTTTTACCCTTTTTTAAACAACAGCATTTACCCCATTAATTAGATCATTCCTATTCACACATATGGTAACATCCCTCTTTGGGTATTCCTTAATCAAACTGGTTCTATTTCCTGACGGTGGCACTTTTCTATTTCCAGCTGAGCAGAGAAAGGCATGATGTTGCTGCAAGACAATTCCCAAGATCCTGCACCACTGCTCTTGCTTCCTAGAGGAGCTGGAAGTTGAAATTCAGCAACATCTGAAAGCCACAGATGCCTCTAGTAGAGCATCTATTAATTCTATATTTTCCTTTTTACTTAAATGACTGTATTCTTCAATCATCATCCAAAAAATGAAAATTAAAATAGAGATTACCTGCAAAAAGGAATGATTTAAAGTGGAAAGACTCCACTATAGCAAAACACAGACGTGTCAGTTCTTTAATAATGTGCAAAGCGATACAGAGTTTGAAAGTACAATGGACAGGTAAAAAGTTGAACTTTTCAGCAGCAAATAAATATATTGGGCCAATGCACTATAGTTGAAGGTACTGTCTTAGCTGCCCCCTCTCCCTGACTCTGTTCAGTGAAGAAACTGAGATCAACAAGGACAAAAAAACAAGAGGCAAATGATTCTCAGAAGAGAGCCAATGCTGCTCTTTAGGCAGAGCTGTGAAAGAAGGCTATTATCTCCAAATGCAAAGCAAAGGGACAAATATCACCAGCTCTTCCTCGTGGTTTGCTCTGGAAAAGAAAAGGGGGAAGAAAAAAAAAACAGCACCAGCAGCATGATTTCCTCCAATGTATGTGCTCTATTAAATTGCTTCAGAAGGAAAGCTCTGCCTTTTCAAAGGAAAGGGAAAGATTTTGCTGTATTTGAGTTTTAAAACACATGCACACACACACACACACACACAAACAGTGCAGTAAATTGACTTAGTGAATTGACAAGTGGTATAGAGAATGTCAGCCAGTCAGGAAGCTATACTCCCTTTCAGGGTCCAATCCATCCCCCCTCCCCTCAGGTCTGTCTGTCTGTCTATCTATCTGTCTGACTGTCATCTATATCCATCCCCCCATCCATCCATCCATCCATCCATCCCCCCATCCACCTACATACCTACCTGGACACCCACCCACCCACCCCTCCATCCATGCATCCATCCAATTGTGCATGTGCAAATAGTAACAGAATGCTATAGAATAAACCTATAAACCTTTACTCAGAAAGATATCCAGTCATGCTCTCTTCCTGGGAACACCATTCTACCACTTCTAGTTCAACAGTCCAACTTCTCTTTTCCCAGAGCATGATTATAATTGGTTGGGAAATGGGATCATTTGGCAGCTCGTCTCAACAGAGATCTCTACCCCCAAATTATATTCTTTATTTCTGCAAAGTTTGGAATTGCCCCAGGTCTGTCACATCATTCCTTTGATATATGGACAGTGCCATTTGGCTACATAAAAGTTCATTATATGGGAAATGAGTTTGTAAGTAAAATGTAGGATGTCCCAGGGTGGAGGAATTCTCATGCAGCAGGAATATATTAAGTTAGCGACCACTCTATCTACTGAGGTATGAGATGCTTCCCGGCTCACTTCCTGTTATGGAAACTCTGGCAGCTGTGGGGTGGCACTCCAGCGAAGGACTTATTCTGGTTTGTTTCTCTGAGAATTAGACATCTGGCTCTTTTGATATACCAGAGAAGAACGTGGTCTGTGGCTTTCTGATAAACCGTGTCGCTGAGTCATGGCTGGGAAGTCTTTATGGAGATCCCCCTCTCGTTTGTAGCAGGTTGCTCTGCACACCTCGCCACAACTTCTGACTTAGCCTCCTGAAAGAAAACAGGAAAAGCAAAGCCGCTTCCAACCAAGGGGCTTTCAGCCATGCAGGACCACCGTCTCTCCTAGAGAGGCCTTGCCCTGAAAAATTATCCACCGGCGGGCACTGGTGGTGAAGGCTGGTTGCAAACAGACTGTGGTGGAAGAAAGTTCTCAGCAACAGCTGGTGGCCAGCTAAAGACAGGATGGCAAGTTGGCTTCGGAATCCCCTAAAGGAACCAGAGATTGAGCTGTTTGTCAAGGTCAGTTCCTATTCATTGCAAGGATAGGACTTGGGGGCAGATGTCAGGGGCCTCGTTCAGCAGAATAAGCAGGTTGTGGGGCAGAATACCACAGGACTGGCAGACCACAACAGGAAATCATAAACATAATGTGCATGACTGTGGGTGGCTAAGACCTCTAAGTCTAGAGTCTAAAATTATGTAACTATATGACTATATTGATGGATTAAATTAAGGTGTCTGGGCATTTGGTTTCTAATGAGCTCTATCTCGCCAATTGTTTGATTAAGGGCTTGGGTGTGGCCCTCAAGAAACCCTGCCTGAGAGCTCAGCCTCTTGCTTAGAGCTGACCAGATGCTCAAATTGCTGATCAAAATACTTCTTTGGACATCAACACAGGTTGGGTGAAGAGCCCTAGGGATCTCATGGGAATTAATTCTCACTACTGCAGAAAGGTAAAAGAAGCATGGGTGAGATGAGGAGGTAGGATGGAAAGTCCTGTGAGATCTTGCCAGAGCTCACACTTTACACTTAACAGTGTCTCTGCACTGCTGTGTCATTGTAGTAACCCTGAACACCGAATTACACAAGTAAAGTTAACACTGTCCTTTTATGGAGGTGAAAAACAGAGATGGTGTTTCCTTTCTCTGAGTGTTAACCGACTCACAGGACAAGTGTGCCCGAGTTAGTGATTAACAAGAAGTAATTCTCTCTCTAATGCTCTTTTGTTATTCTTCCCTTTCCTTTCTCTCTTCCCTTCCCAAAACAACTGTGGGCAAGTACAATATCCCATGCATTAGTATGGTTCTGATGAAATGAATTCATATCCATAAAAACTGATGCAACAGTAAATTTGGTGGTATTCCAATCATGCTGAGAAAAGATTCCATCCTTTCTCTTATTTTTAAAGACATCTTCATTCTTTCTATAGCTGTGGCTGTGATATAATTCACCTTTCACCCTGTTGATGACATCAGTTATCTTGGACTAAAATTCCCTTCAACTCCAGCCTCTTCCTCTTTTTTTCTAGATCAGAGTTTGGGGCAGGGAGATACTGTATTTGTAGCAATGGAATTTTTCTGTTACTCAAAATCTGCACTGAAATATTTAAGCAGTTTACTTGGCCTCAACCAATCTAAAGAGCAACCGGTTCAGAAAATCGATGCAGCTCGTCCTACTGTGGATTTCTGCAACACACTGCTAGACCGTGCTGTTTTGGCATGGCATTTTGTGTGAACCCAGACTATGGCTTGCAAACCAGGCTCTGTGCTTTAGCATGTCTGAGCACTGAGCTGAATGTGATTGATTTAAAAAAAAGATCATTCAACAAACAAAGGCTTCACGCAGCGCGCGAACTATCTATGGTTCCTCGTGTGTGCAGTTTGACGAATGACTCTGCCTTCAGAGCCTTGATTCTCTTCCATTTTCCGCAACTTTGCGCTCAGCTCTAGCTGGGGGACCAGTTTTCAGTTCTGCGACAAAAACTGACTTGGGAACTTGAAGTCTTCCTAGATTTAAGTGGCTAAAACTGGGACCTTATTCAGGGAGAGAATCTCTCTTTTTCCTTAGAACAGGCATCTATTACTCAGGGTTGTACAGGGAAGAGAAAGGGAAATAAGCAAGCTTGTGAGAAGTTCTTTCCACATCGTATTTTCAGAGTTTAAGGGGATATTCATGGAAAATTCTGATTAGTTAAACCCAGCTTCCTTATAAAGATCTAATCAAAAGGAATAGAAAGGAAAAGAATTAAGGAAGTCTCCAATGACTCTTAGGGAAAACATTTGTGTATTTCCTTCTGGGGTCGTCCCCCCCCCCCACTTTGCTGCAAGCCAACAACAGCAGCACTCTGTGTTACATCTAAGGTTCCCAACTGGGAGGACCGCCTGTGCTCAGCAATCCTTTATCTCATTTCCTGAACAACTCACAACTGTAGACCCCAAAGATGAAGATGGCTACAATAGGCTGGCAAGCCACAGTGGGAGTTTTCGGTATTGCTTTCACCTCTGATCCAGCCCACGCCTAAGGAAATGGAAACTGTGTGCTATTTGAAAACAAAACAAAACAAAACAATCGTGTTTGTGTCCAGCTAGGAAGGGTCTTTTCCAGCAGCAGGGGTTGGCCTGAAAACAGGGCTGGCCCAACCCTCTGCAGGAGGGGCAATGCAGGAGCAAGAGAGGAGTGAGAAGTCCCTAATCCAGCTCTCACCTTCAAGGGTACAATTGGGTCATTTGAAACCTAGATTTCATGTTCTCCTGAGTGAGTCTTTTTATGGCCCCCTGTAGGGCTTCCCTTGTCAAGGACACAGCCATCATATCTCCTTCCTCCACAGATCTTCACCGTCCCAAGCTTCACAATCTTCTGGTGCTGTGGGGTTCTTTGGAGGGCTGGTAACTGTTGTGGGGGGGGGGGGGACTGTCACACAATAGCTGCCCTGTTTTTGAGGGGGGAGGGCTTCCTGATTCATAAAACGGCTGCCCTCATGGGTGTGGCCATCACAAAGCATCTACTTATGAATCAGGAAACTGGTGAGGTTGCGTCTTACTGTTTTTTTCTAATACCTGAGATGTTCCCTGCCCACAGTTGTTTCTGGGTAGGTGGGTGGACTCTCAGGACCAGGGTCCATCACCCAGCATTTTTTTTTTACAGGACCAGAGGTATTTCAGGGGATGGAAATGATGCCAGAGAATGGTGCTTTGTTCTTCAGTGAGCCAACTCCAATCTACCAGTTAGGGAAACCATTAGCCCCCAGATCCCTGAGCCTACCACTGTGTGCTAGAAAATAGCTGAGGCTTCAGTCCCTTATACATTGCCATAACTTTTGCTCCCAAACCTCAGAAGTAGGTTCAAGCCAGCCCATGGACATTCTTACTGCTAACATCCCTGAAATGCAGCAACAAATGTGTAGAGAATATAGAGCAGTGTTTCTCAATCTGGGCAACTTTAAGACCTGTGGACTTGTGTGGAATTCTGGGAGCTGAAGTCCACACATCTGTCCTAACAGCCAGGAACCACGCTGAGACAAGGAACAGGTCTCTAGTGTTTTATTGTTGCTACATAACAGGGAAATCCTAACAAACTGAAGAAGCGTGGGAAAAACCCAGACATATAAACCCCAAAGGTTAAGGCGGGCCCGATCGGTGTCTCTTGGAATGGCTACCTAATTCCTCAGTGCTACGCATGCGCTTTACAGCCTGTATGGGAGCCCCCTGCTCGCCATCCTTACTCATGACAACATCTTAAAGTTGCCGAGGTTGAGAAACACGGATATAGAGGATGGCCTTGAAGGAGAGAGGGAAGATCCATTACCAAGGCAACAAACAGCTAAACATGGTTTAAACCCATATGAAGAAAGAGATTTACGAAAATGCCTGACAGGTGCCCCCTTAATGAAGATAAAAGAGGGAGGAGGGGAAGCATGTTCAGACTTGCAAGATTCTGTTACTTTAGCCATTCTAATAAAAATAGTGTTAGACCTACGTGGCATCTCTTTCTTGATCTGGTCTACCTAGAGGGGCTGACAGAATGAACTCTCCAGCTGACCAAAGGAGGTATGAAATATGGAGTCTCACTGGTGTCTTAATTCCCATCCAGGGTTTGTTTTGTATACTTACAATATGTATCTCAGGGTTGAATTGTTGGGTTCTTGGTGTTTTTTGACTTGTCTTTCTCCATTACCAGGTTAGGTAGCAACATCAGTGCGAGGGACAGTGGCCTTTGCTGGCTGTTTATAGATGGTAGCTTGTCCCACCAGCCTTCTGAAGTTGTACCCAGGACGAGATGGGGAAATGCTCTTAAGGCATAGCAGGGAATGCAGATGAATGTACTTGCTTTTTCTGCCCCCCCCCCTTTTTTTTTTTTAGAAAATTCCACTTCTCCATCAAGTTAATTAAGGCAGGTGGGACAAGCGGTCATGTATAAACAGCAGCAGACCCCACTCCCCCATGCATTGATGATGTTATCTCGCCTAGTAAACAAACACCTGCAGGAAGGATTGTTTTTTTTTTCAGTGTTTCAAATGTCCAAGCATTCTCAACGGAGGAGAGAGCTCCAGTATCTTCAAGGTGTCATCCCTCTGCTGAGTTGATTAAAACAGAAAAGAAATGCTAGCATGAACCTCCAGG